>NW_020524610.1:0-22606 GCF_003368295.1 Carassius auratus
TTTTGTGAACTGGTCACATCCCACAGGAAGCTGAATTGGAATGAGAGGAAGAGGAATTTACATAATCTATTATATATGTATATATACCCAGTCATAAGTCGCGTGGGTATATATGGCAATAGCCAACAATATATTGCATGGGTCAAAATTATCATTTTTTTCTTTTAAGATGAAAAATCATTAGGATTTTAAGTAAAGATTTTAAGTAAAATCATGTTCTATGAAGATATTTTGTACATTTCCTATGAAAACTTAATTTTTGATTAGTAATATGCATTCCTAAGGACTTCATTTGGACAACTTTAAAGGCAAATTTAGAATATTTAAGATTTTGTTGAACCTCAGATTCCAGATTTTCTAATAATTGGCAAATATTGTCCTATCATAAACCGTACATCAATGGAAAGCTTATTTATTCAGCTTTCAGATTATGCATACATCTTTATTATTATTATTATTACCCTTATAACTGCTTTTTGTGTATAGGGTCAAATATAATAAATGTATACAAATAAGAAAATATAAATGAATTCTAAATAAAAAATGTAAAAACAACATTGTAAAATAAAAAAAGGATTAAACAATATAAATATAAATATTAATTATAAAATTAATCAACAAATTAAATTAAGTGCAAATTTCATGAAATACTGTATGTAGAAGCACACACTTTGAAGTATTGTTTTTAAAGTTCTTCCAAAACTTTCAAACAAGGCTCTGTCAACATTCACAAGCTAAAAATACAACGTTTGTCAATTAATTGAATTTCACATCATTTAAATTCTGCTTGCTTTTTACAATTCAGTGGCATTGAAATTTCAAAACCATGCACAATTCAGTTCTGGCAGGTGTCAATATGATTACATTATTAGCTACTTCCCTCTCAGATGAAAAGCCAAACGAAAGGACAAAAACAAAAAGACAGATAATTCGGACACATATCCCCATTTTACTGCACTTTTCGACCCAGACTGACATGAGCTGGCATTCCACGGAGCGCCACAGCTCAGCTAATTCCCTGACAATCACAGGGGAAATGATTGATGCTGCTGGGACTTCATAGCTACATGATGGAAGGAGAGTTTCAGTTCTGCTGACATAAGCTTTCACACACAGACTGAGCATTCACAGATTATTTACAGCTCCTTTACACAGCGCTCTATCGCCCTCACAGACCTCCTTAGAGGAAACACAAGCGACTGTGCCAAAGCACCATTAACTGGGTAGGTGTAAAGGATATTACAGAAGTGTAAAACAGACAAAGAGCGGAAATGCAGATCAAGGGCATATAAATGAGCGGCACTGAGACGTTACCGCAGCGCACAAAGATCAGCCCACATGAAGAAAGGCAGAGGTGCACAATGTATTTGACAACAAGACACAAGAGAAATCTGTTTAAGTACACTATTGATTCCCTTTAGAGTACAGCCACTGAGAGGAGAGGCGGGAGAGGGAGAAAAAGAGAGGGAGAGGGGGAGTAAAACAGATGCATCTGGTTCTCTGTTTGCAGAAGTGGAGGAGGAACTCACTCCGAGACTCTCTCTCCCTCTTTATTTCTCAGAAAAATGTGAGCCACGGTGGATAAAGCAGACAGCCTGTACCCCATGCTGACTGGCCCGACTGGCTTTGGAGAGGGTAGAGGCAATCAATGTGAGCTCACAATAGAGCGAGAGCATTCAGAGATCTAACTGCTCCCTCAGGCCATGTAGGAAGGAAGAGAAAGGAGGAGAAAAGAGGATTGAGAGGAGGGGTATGGATGGACATAGAGACTAAGTTAAGGTTTATTTGGAACTTAATGAAGAGCCAACGCAGGACGTGGTTTATTTTGTTTGGATAGGACAGGCCTCTGGTTCGAATGGTGGAATGCACACATTATACTGAACCCTGAGAGTTTACAGATGCACACGACGCTAATTTTTAATTTAGCCAGTTTATAGTAGACATGCCTGTGTGTGTTGCTAAGTGTTTGAATTGCAAATCCACAAAAGAAAAAAAAAAAGAATTTATGCCACTCCCTAGAGGCTAATTTTAGCATTTGAACTTGGAACAGCAGACGAGCAGGAGAGAGAGTGAAGTTCACCGTTGTATTCGGTTTGAATGTTAATTATCCCCATTAGATAACATGAGACAAGTTGCTGGAAAATAAACTTACTCAGTGGCTCTCAGAGTAAATTAAGAGATGGCCAAATTCCCTCTTGATTCAATGCCTGCTGGACTTATTCCGGAAAAATTCATCTGCCAGCACTAGATTTTTTTGCCCAGTCTAGCTCCTCTGACCTCCAAACAAAAATAAAAAATAAATAAAAATACAATGCTTGCTCAAACTACACATTATTGTTCACCTTTAACAGAAGATGTTTTCTGCTCTTCAAGATGGCAATAATCAAATGATAGTGCTGGCGAAACTAAAAAATTTTACATCGATCCACATAACCCATTTAAGTCTATTGATTGTTGGTTCTTAAATCAGACATTCTCTAATCTCTCAGATACGCCACATCTATGAGCAGCTTTTTAATATCGAAAGCTTTCTAACAGCCTTTGACATTCGCTTCAAATCGGTCGGGAGTCAGTTTTAAGTTAAAATGTTAACATTTTTATGCAGCGCATCAGAAGATAGCATGCATACATTTTTCCCACAGTTGATGTGTGTTGGTAATTGTCAGCAAATGAGGAAAACGCAGTCTGATTTTGCGATTACAGAGTGTAGAACAAACAACAGAAAAGTGAAAATATAAAAGGGAGTTAAGGTTTAATTATGCTCTTTGCATGTTGCATAAACACAGCAACACTTACATCATATGATCACCAAATGAGTGCATAAGGATTTTCATTGCTGTGTAAAACAGTCTAAACTGCACTGCAGGAAAATGAGCCTCTTCCTCGGGAAATAAATGAGCCCTTGTCTGAGAATGACCAGCATTTTCTCAGAGCCTTTAGATGTGTATCGTATTACTGGAGAACTGGCATGAGCAGACAGGTTGAGACTGAGAAATACCTTCCTGTTCATGACATCATGTAGAGAACTTCAGAGGGCAAGAGCTTTAGTTTAAGCATGCAGTGTCTGTATTTGTGATTCATAAGGGATATGAGAGGAGGGCCATAGGCTACGTTTACATGCAACTTTGATTTTGGATTTCCATCTCTCTCTCTCTGTGGTCACTGAGGCAGAGTGACACCTCTCTCTGTTTAGCCGGATGTGATAGACCTCTCTCAAGGTTTTATTCTCTCTTCTTAAACCTCTGAATAAAATGCCCATGAATATTTGAATAAATTGAATGTGTAGTACAGCTGTAATACTTTCAAAGAACTGCTAAGCTGTTACAAAGTGCTTCTTCTTTCTTTCATCATATTGTAGCTTGTCTAGGACACCAAGAGAGCCAATACTGACGCTGCTGTACCCCCAAAATGTGCACCGTGATCAAAATAAATAGCAGGATTGTGCGAAGATTATGCATTTGAAGAATTGGCTCCTTTTCAAGTCATGTGTGTGTATTTGAATTGATGTGGCCACACCCCCTACAGGAATTTGAACTGGAATTGGAATTGGAATGACAGGTTGAGGAATTTACTGCATTGTAATTCAAACAATGCAATGATGGCAAAAGTGTTCTTTTTAGCAAAGGCATTTTATGGAATATCAAAAAAGGTATTTTAGAATACTTTTTATACCTTTTTGAAATAAAAGGTATTTTATGGAATGAAATTTAAGAAATATGAAAACATAAAAAGAATGTCAAAATTTCTATAGGTAGCAGTTTGAATCTCAGACAGACAGACAGACAGACAGACAGACAGATAGATAGATAGACAGATAGATAGATAGATATACAGATAGTCTTGAGAAGATTTGTGTTTCTAGTTAAAAGTTATTTGAATTTCTTTCCATTTCAATTCTGTTTAATACAACCTCTTTAAATTGAAATTAAAATGCAACTTTTGTAATGCTATCTCAACTCAAATTCAGGAGTTTTATTTCGATTTTGAAGGGCGCACAACCCTGAACTCAAACTAAATCTGACTTTTGAATACTCTGAAAGACCTAACAACTGCAGACAAGTTCAGATACCATTAATACAAAACGTTAAAACAAAAGCGATAACCTTCAGACAGAAGTCCTGGACTGGGTCTTGTGAGTCCAGGCATGTTTCACAAGCACAACAAGTGGGCGCTTCAATTGAGCAATTAGAAGACGAGTGGCATGAAAACATGCTAATGAAGTTAATCCTTCAAAGAAGTGATGGCTCTCAGGCACTGATGACAGGGATGCTAATGCCTCCCACTGACTAGGTTGGGGGAGAGGAGCTGCACAAAAGACTGTTCTGCAGTCTTTGAGATTGTGTCATTGTGTGGGCTGAAATTAACTTGCACTCAATTCCCAATGAGGGTGGTCTTCCCTCTGTACACGGCTTGAAAATGAAAAAGGGAGCTGCCTAACAGATCCCACGTAAGCCGTAATAGATAAGTTGTGTAAGGCACAAGAGATATGACATGGTTTAAATATATTAACGCCATACCATTGTTCCATTTTGATTTTCTCCTGAAGAATATGTCTGGGTGCTAATTCATTCGTTATGACTGACCTGAAATTTCTAGGATGAGGCATTATATCATCATGTACTCTTAAGTGTTATTCCTAAAGCACTAGTTAACTGGGCAAATGGCACAGCAGTGGCATTTGATTGCTTTATAGAGTATCTATGACTCTTTCTGTAGCTAAACACCATGATTCCACTCTATGCGGCGGCTACACATTGATTAAACTGTTTGCTCATACATGTAAATGAAATGAGTAGGCCTCAAGTGCAGTTTAAATTGAATAATTTTATCATTAATAGTCAGAGCTTGCATCTAATGCTGAGTCAATGGTGCTAAAAGCTTGCCATTCTCATTAAGTCCATCCTAATTAACATTTTCTTTTAACCATAACATGCTCTCCCAACAGTTTCACCCCTTCAGTCTTTAAATCTGCCTCCAGGGCAATGCCATTTGGATTGTGCCATTGATACTACAGAAAAGACTGACATCTGCTGGCTAAGTGTCAGTAGCTAATGTGAGCAGGTTGAGGTTAGAAGAGAAACACTGCTTTTTGTTATAGATTTATGGTTGTGAAATTCAGTTGATGCTCGGTGTTTTTAAAGGAAGGTCATGTGCCTAGAGAAAGCTATCTGTTAACATTCCCATTCATCTTAATGGTAGCTGTTTGGCTGGTGCAGGACCTGGAGGTGGAAGTATGTGATTGGAAATCTGTCATCTTTGCTCATGGGACCACAGAAGTGTTTGATCCAATAACCTGAGCCACAGACGACATGTGACTTATCACTCTGGAGCTGCATTACAAAATTCATAATGATGCTGATTGGCTGATGGAAGCACAAAAATGTGCATAGCGTTCACTTCACTAAGAACCATTGCAAGATGTAAGCAGAATACTGTGAAACATAAGTGTATTTTGCACTTTAAAGAACCCCATAAAAATAGATGGATTGGGGGCTGGTGAAACAGTTACTAGTCTATAATGAAATATTAGCAATACATGTTTATTGCTATAAATGCAGTAAATACACTGCTAAATCTGAATGGTCGTCAACAGATAAATGGCATCGTTAAGATGCCTACCATTATTACAAGCTAAGAAAATATATCACCTAATGTTTGCTTTCCTCATTTATGCACTTTTGCTTTATGTTTAGAACAATTCGATTAATGTAAGCAAACTTATGTGTCATGCAGGAAATAATTTAAAGCAACTATTTTTGTACTACATTCTGTATATATATATATATATATATATATATATATATATAGAGAGAGAGAGAGAGAGAGAGAGAGAGAGAGAGAGAGAGAGAGAGAGAGAGAGATACACACGCCCAAGATATGTCAGATGTGTGTTGAATAACATCCAGAATGTAACTTATTAACTCTCTTTGCTTCTCTAGGCAACAACATTAAGAATAAATAAACCTTCTTTGTCAAACAGTCAATAGAAGCATATGTGGTATGCAACGCTCATTCCTCAGTCATCGTTGTGAATTTAAAGACGTTTCCCATCAACACTCTCATGGGAGCCGCAACTGTGCGATTCTAAAAAACTTTACACAGTCTGAGCTATGTCTAAACACTTCATAACGGGAGGTTAATCATTGCAATATCATTAGATATTCGTTCATGTGAAAAGACTTTAGCGAGGGGTTGCTCTCCACACCGCTGTCAACACTGTTTGCAATGTGTCACCAGGCAACAGCCGAAGCAAACAGCACACCTGGCAGTCCTAAAGTTTCAACAGGAAACCACACAGCACTTGGGAAAGCCCTCCCACTGCACACTGATGTCTCTTTAATCAAAGATTTGTGCACACATCTAACTGTATAAAACACACACAAGCAATATCACACAAGTAAAAGTGCTGTTGCGCAAAATGTTGAGTGCTGTGCAGATATTGCATTTCTTTTTTTTTCAAAAAACAAGAAACAAACACAGAATACTTACAATTGTAGACACAACATCGCCAGATACTTTGTTTGCTTTCATTACATCAATGAAAATGGTTCCAATTTCTCCAAACCATCTGTCTCCAAGCAGCAAATAGTTGTGATGTGTAGATTTGAATGGATTGCCTGAATGAATGATTCAATGATACACTCATAATGACAGTCCCCAACACTCAGAATTTCCTTTCTTATTTTCATTCAAGGGTTCTCACTGTAGTGGGCTCGAATGGCTCTCCCTAGTGAATGAGTGAGTGATTTTAAAGCAGCACTTTTTTGAGCGAATTGCCAATTCGGAATTGGTTGAATGAATAAATCAGTAACTCACTGATAAGACAGTCCCTTGTTTAGTAAATCAGAGGATTTGAACTAATTGGTTGAGCGATTCAGTGACTCATTCATAAATACAATCCCTTGTTACTACCTATTGGCATAACAATATAGCCAGGAGACGCATAAACAGTAAAAAAAAAAATTAGATAAAATCCACACAGAAAAAAATTGGGCTGGAAGTAACAACTCTATATATAGCCAAATTATATATGTTTATTCCCACCTGCACTCATTCAGAAGACTATTTGCAGAATTAATGCTTTGATTTGCATCATTGCCAAAGAAGAGTGTGACGTTTTGTCCATTGATTCTCTTCCACACTCTCCTTCTCTCATAAGCCTATCAATTTATTGTTATTGTTGGCAGTTGAACTGAAGCTTCTGTATTGATTTCTCACCCCGAGAGAAGATAAGGTGGAGAATCGAGATGGATTCCATATCTATTATCTAATGGAATTCCTCCTCTTAGAGAGGCTATGGATTTTCTGCCACTGAATCTCTGCAAAAAGAAGGAGAGGGACAGAGTGGCCCCCACAGCCCAGAATAAGTCCCTCCTGGATGGATTAAAGTGTTCAACACAATGCAGCTGAGAAAAGCAGAGCCATACCGGGACTGTAAAATAAAGTTTTTCTGAAAGGGAACTGCTCTTATCATAAATGTTTATTGACCTGAAGAAGGTTTAATAGCCCAGCTAGTTCATGTACTTGAACAATTGCCTCAGCACGAACATACAATATTTGCCATGGCCTATGCTGGTCTAGGCTCATCTACATGACTCTGAGGTGGAGGCTCATAAAAGTAGAGCGTGATTCCTCCACGCAAGCATTTGTTGATGTCATCCAAGCAGAAAATTCAACATTTACAGTGCTAAAATATAGGTCAGGTTCAGCTTAGCTATTCCTGATATCCACAGCAGTGTAGTTGGAGAGTAATATATCCCAAGTCTGGTGCTTTTCTTCATTGCATACTCTCTTTGGACTATGAAAATATCATTGCATCCGAAAGCTTACAGAAGTATTAAGAAACAAAGTGGATTCTTCATATCTTACCCTCTGAGTCAGCCTGAAAAATACAAAGCTGGAAAGAGAGAGGGAGAGAGGGGAAAGAGCACAGATTTTCCAAATTGAGGTTTGTAAGAGAGATCCATCAAAGCCAAAACCTGTAAGCTTAAACGCAGTGTCTGATGCTGTAGGGTTCAGAGAGTTCTCACACATTTAGATGGAAGATTATTAAGGTACAGCCGAAGCTCACTACTACTGTCCGTATGGCCACGGTTAAAATCAGACTTATGACATGACGCCTTATCAGGGCAACAGGAAAGCCTCTAAGCTCCTTGTTTTTAATCAAAAACAGATCAGTATAGGCTGACCTTCTGTGGCAAATGACTCTGTATATCATTTTTAATATCCTCAAGGCAGCGGATAGTATTTCGTCCCCTCGCAAGAGGTGCTCCAAGAAACAACTGGCGCCATCGTTTTATGTCCTGTCCTTTTTCTCCAGTTTGAGTTTAATGGACAACCTCCTATAAGAGCTGTAAGTCCTTATTAAAACTTGTTCATCTGATAAAGAGGTGATTTGGTTCCTTGAGAATGCCAATCAGGTTCACACTTGAGTTAATTATGGAAGATGGAAAGTTTTTAATACCTCACACATCGTGACAGTTCTTCCAGTGTCATTCAACCTTTTTTTTCAGTATTAGTCTCTGGGAACTCTTACCTTAAAGGACATGGAGGCAAATGTAATTTTGGTGGCAAATAATGTAATTTATTATACTTTGATAAGCAAAAAAAAAAAAAAAAAACGAAACATCTATTTCCCTTCTTATTGTGGCCATTGTACACATATGTTGATGTATCTAAATAAACCTAATTTAACCCTAATTATTTAGTAATTAGCTATTGAATTTGGACCTTTAAGCCTCATATTTCTTTAAATTTGCATTTTATTTACTTACTTTTATTTACTTTAAATTTTATTTGGTTTTATGTTGTATTATATTATATTATATTATATTATATTATATTATATTATATTATATTATATTATATTATATTATATTATATTATATTATATTATATTATATTATATTATAAATGTTGGTCATAAAGGAATCAAGTTTTATCTAAATTCAACAAGTAATTTTTAATAAGAATGCACATACTAATAATACATGTCATTCAGAAGTTTGTGGTTGACAAGATAATGTTAAAGATAACTTGAGTCTATTATGCTCTGCAAGGCTGTATTCATTCAATAAAACATTATAACAATTTAAAATAACTATTTTAAAATGTACTTTATTCCTGTAAAATCAAAGCAGAATTTGTACTCCAGTTTCAGTATCACATTATACTTCATGAATCATTCTAATGTGGTCATTTGGCACACAAGAAACATTAATTTATCATTATCAATATTCAATACAGCTGAGCACTCAAATTCTTTGTGGAAACCAAGATACTTTTTAAAGATTCTTTGATTAATTTATTTAAAACGAATCTTTCATAACAATATAAATGTCTTTACTTTCACTTTTGATCGATTTAATGATTCCTTGCTGAATAAATCATATCCTAAAAAAGTCTTACCGACCCAAAACAATTTAACGTTTGCATATTTGGACTGAAGTTTTGGACTGAATACACTTTCATGAGTCATAGGATGTTTTCATAAAAATTTGAGGTGATTAGAATACATGGCTGTTTAGCCGATGTTGTGTGTTTGCTGAGTGTGACCTCTGACCCTTGTAGTGCCCCTGTAGTCACTCCAGTAACAAATGCAACAATGAAACCAAGGCCCCATTCCAGGCTAAATCCATCCACACAAGAACTGAGAAATACAGAGAGGTCCACACCACTCAGATGTTGGAAGCCAGTATCAATATAAAGCAAAATGCATTCAGCATTTTTTGATTTTAAAACAGGTTGAATGGACTGAGCATGCTGCTATGACATTTGGTTTCTAGATTGGTTTAGCTGAGTCTCTCTAGACACAGCCAGAGGCCCTAATGGTATGAAATGCTCCTGCCCTTTTGATAAATGTCAGCCGCTCTATCCACTTTTAAAGTGGTCTTCTGGAAGTGACCTGGTCTCCTAACAGATAATAATATCCATATTCACAGGCACGTTTAAGCTGGAGAAAGTTCAAAACTGTTGTAAGTGATCCTAAGAGTGTAGGGTCTTCATACTACAATGTATTATTTCAATTTTGTGTGTAATATTTATTCATCAACAATGTGTTGCTGTTACTTTTAATAAAACATTAGTGTTGTGGGGTTAAGCAGTATTTTATTTATTTATTTATTGTTGCTAATGACATCTACATCTTATAGCTGAGATTTCTCCTCTGCAATTTTGAGGTCTTGACTGTGCAATATTTGTGCAGTTACATTCAGCATAGCAAATGTTTATATGAGACAAATAAGTATTTTGGAATATTAATTATATGCAATGGCACACTTTAATTAAATTACATTTTTGCTGCTTTAGAAGACCTGAACCCACTACACATCTGGTTTAGCTGCATTGCATCGCTTGCTCACCACTAGATCATGTGCAGTGAATGCTGATAAAAATAAATAAACTAAGCCACATGACATTTTCTCACTAGGTTTCTTTTCTTGAGCAACACACATACTGCAGTGTTCCTCAAATGGTGCTATTATTCACATTACTTCTACATCTGGATGTTTTGCTGCAACTGTAAAAAAGCTGAATAGATGTTGCTTTCAGATGTACTGTAGCTAACTATTTTCAAACACAGTTTTACAGAAAATTGAGAAAATATGGACATTGCCATATGGACACTGTACCAGCAGAAAAAAAGAACCATATGTTACCATATGGCAAGCCTTACCACAATGGAACAGCAGTAATTGCATTTCCTCATTGGAAGTTTTTTTAAATAGTGGAAGTGTTTACAATAATATAATTGTATTTATGCACAGGAAGCACACTAATTATATATGTTTCATTTATTTGGAAGAAATTGGCTTTAATTGTCTAGCAGTAAGGATGAACTTGGATTTTAAGACCAATAATTTAAAATAAAGAACTGACTCAAGCTAAGCTTGTAAGAACACAGTAAAGAGATATTATTTACAGAATGCTTTAAAACTTAAGACAAACAATGCTTTTCCTATTGCAGTACAGACCCATTCAGTGTCAGAAAAATATTAAATAATATCAAATGATTGAATTATAGCAATAAGGGAATTTCTTTTATCCTCCTAACCTTTGCATTTTACCGTGATTTTTTTCACTC
Organism: Carassius auratus; assembly: GCF_003368295.1. Classification (NCBI taxonomy): domain Eukaryota; kingdom Metazoa; phylum Chordata; class Actinopteri; order Cypriniformes; family Cyprinidae; genus Carassius; species Carassius auratus. The sequence continues at coordinate 11,084 of NW_020524610.1, forward strand.
CCCAAAACACCCATCTACATTGCAAGATTAAAGCAGCTAGAATACCATTATTTCAAATATAAATATAGTTTGTATAGTTCAGTTGTCCCACATTACATTACAGTACATTACATTTTTTTTTTTTTTACTTTTTTACTTTTTGAGTGTGAACATGTGCCCCAGAGGCAATGTTTGCTAAAAAAAAATTGTAGATTAGCCAACCACACTGATATTCCAAGAGTTATCAATCTACTTAGTGGTTATCAAATTCAGCAAGGCCTTAAATTAGTCCTAAAGAGGGCAACCACACTTCTGTTTACATCTGCACTTCATCATGTGTAACTGCTTTATTTTGCATCCTGGAAAGAAAAGCAGACAGAGACTGATTTGCAGGCAGTCTTAACGGGACAGTGACGAATAAGAAAGCTCTGTGGCTAAGGAACAAAGCCATGTTAGCACAGCAACCTACACAAACACAGCGAATCAATCAGGCCATTCCAGTGGTGAGTTTTTCTTCTCTGAGTAAAAGAATATGTCTATGTTATATGCTAATACATCTGAGGGTGAGTGTATATGTGTAGAGCTGAAGCTTTAAATCAGGTGTCTGTCTAAGGCCCTTTCCTCTCTTTGCTGCTCGGAGGCAGAGGAGCCTGTGTTGGCACGTATTGAACGGTTTGATTCAGGCAGAGGTCTCCTGGGCCCCGGTCTGATCCATTACTCGCTCTTCTAGTGCACAGCAGAGGACAGGCGGCTCGGAGTGAACTGATGCCTTGTAACACGCTCCTGCCTGGTTTCCTTAACAACAAATCACCCTCAGGGCTCTGCGAGTCTTTCAGTACCTTTACCATAACTTCATGGGGCTGAAACAGAGACGGAGGCTTTCAAGAGAAAGACATACATTGGCAACATAGAATCACACGGCCTACAATTTGGGCTTTCTCCTTATCTGATGTCTGTTTTATAATACAACAAAGCTATCATTGTAGAAAAGCGAAAAACTATTTGTATATACAGTGGCCCAACAAAGTATTTGAACACTTTAAGGTTGTCAGATGCTAGTAGAACATGTTTATTGTTAGATGAATGTTAACTGGACACCTGTGTGAACCTGACTTTATACATAAACACTAAGATAAGCTGGTTAAAGATCACGGCAAAAAAACGTTTTGAAAAAAAAAAACATACTTTTTTTTGCATTTATAATTGCATGGTTAATGTTAATTTCAACATACACTTTTTTATTAATCAATTAATGTTTTTTTAATATATTGTTTTACACTGCCATATAAAACTTTGGGATCAGTAGGTGTTTTTTTTATTATTATTAGTACAGTTTTAGTATTTAGTATTACAAAAATATTTAAGCAAAAAAATATTAAGCAACACAATTGTTTTCAATATTGATAATAATAAATTTAGCAGCAAATTAGCATATTACAATGATTTCTGAAGGATTGTGACACTAGGATTGTGTACTTATCGGATATATCTCAATTTATAAATATAAGAGGGACTCACTTCTAGTACTCTGAATGTAAGTATCAGCATACCACAGGGATCGGACCTTGGGCCATTATTAGTTATTTTATATATTAATAATATTGGGAATAAACTTGTACATTCAAGTTTTCATTTATATGCTGATTTACTCCTCTGCATCAACATTGGATCAGTCATCTTCAAGCTGATTTCGATGCAGTTCAGCATACACAGAGCAATTTAAAACTTGTTTTAAAGTGGAGAAATCGAAACTTTTGATGTTTACATAAAAAAGTCTGCACTTTCAAACTCATGCTCAACTACTACTCTTCAAGGTTAAGAGATTTAAATAGTATCTAAGTATAAATACTTGGAATTTTGGGCCTCATATTCAGTACTTTGCGAGAAAATTTAAGTTGAAACTGGGCCTTTTTTTACAGTCAAGAGTTGTCTTTCTTTAGCAGCAATGAAGAGATTGGTAGCAGTAACATTTTTGTCAGTGTTTGATTATTGTGATATTATATATATGCAGACACCCAAAGATTGCTTACAGGCGTTGGATTCAGCTTATCATGGAGCATAAAGGTTCATTAAAAATTCAAAAGCCCTTACTCATCAATGTTTATTGTACTCTCAGGTTAGATAGCTGGCGTTGGCATCACACAGACTTAAGCATTAGTACTTATTTATATATAAAATAATTTTAGGTTTACTTCCTTTGTACTTACAACAGAATATCTTTCAAAAGGGTGTAAATAATTACGGGTTTCGCTCACAAGACTATCATATTTTAAACATCCCTAAAGTTCATACTAATATGGGACAACGGGCATTTAGTTATGCTGCTCCATTTGACTGTAATCAACTACAAGATATTTTATGCTTTAAAGAGTTGGTAACACTAAATTATTTTAAATGTATTTTAAATTATCTAATTGAAGAGTTACCTGACTGTAAATGTTTTGAGTGATTTGTGTATTTTTCTGTGAATGTAAACAAATGTATTTTGTTTTATGTGTAACTAAATGTGCTGCCTATCTTGGCCAGGACCCTCTTGTAAATGAGTTCTTAAATCTCAAGAGTTTTTAATTTCAAGTTAAACATAAACAAACTAAAGACTGCTGGAAGTTCAGCTTTTCCATCACAGAAACACACATCATTTAAAAATAGGGTTCTTATTTTTTCAAAATATTATTGTTTTTTATATACTTTAGATCAAACAAAATTCAACATTGGTGATAATTAGAGACATTTTTTTTAAATGTCCAACTTCAGAAACATTAGTGTAAATTATTATTATTATTATTATTATTATTAAGCATGCAGTAACAATTAACAAATGTATAAATTAACTAAACCTAAATGACTAAAGGCTGTAAAAAAATATTGTAATATAAACAATGAAACGGAAACGTGTTTTTTTTAAGTATATTTTCCACAAAATTACACAGTGGTGTTGAATTATTAGACAATAAATTGTGAAATAATTTAAGTGCATGCAGTAAAATATACTCTTTTATTCATGGTTAGCCAGCGGCCATGTAATACTGTTGTCTGGTATCATCCTCATTGTTCATTTATAAAAAATACCTTGGCTCTGAATGAACTTTGAGATTAGTTAGAGATAATGATCATACAACATTCCGTCTCTCTAAATTATAACTACTGAGTCAAATTTGCATTAGCTGTTGCCTGCTATTGGTTTAAGGTGTATTTATACTGAACAAAATTATAAACGCAGCACTTTTGTTTTTGCCCCCATTTTTCATGATCTGAACTCAAATATCTAAGACTTTTTCTATGTACACGAAAGGCCTATTTCTCTCAAATATTGTTCACAAATTTGTCTAAATCTGTTAGTGTGTAGTTCTCCTTTGCCGAGATTATCCATCCACCTCACAGGTGGCATATCAAGACAACAATTAGACAGCATGATTATTGCACAGGTGTGCTTTTAGGCTGGCCACAATAAAAGGCCACTCTAGAATGTGCACTTTTACTGTATTGGAGTGTAAGGGGAGGTCCGAAAACCAGTCAGTATCTGGTGTGACCACCATTTGCCTCATGCAGTGCAACACATCTCCTTCGCATCTCCTTGATCAGGTTGTTGATTGTGGCCTGTGGAATGTTGATCCACTCCTCTTCAATGGCTGTGCAGTTGCTGAATATTGGCAGGAACTGGAACACACTGTCATATACGCCGATCCAGAGTATCCCAAACATGCTTAATGGGTGACATATCCGGTGAGTATGCTGGCCATGCAAGAACTGGGATGTTTTCAGCTTCCAGGAATTGTGTACAGATTCTTGCAACATGGGGCCGTGCATTATCATGCTATAACATGAGGTGATGGTTGTGGATGAATGGTACAACAATGGGCCTCAGGATCTGGTCAGGGTATCTCTGTGCAATCAAAATGCCATCAATAAAATGCATACGCCTGCCCATACCATAACCCCATCGCCACCATGGGCCACTCAATCCTCAACATTGACATCGGCAAACTGCTCACCCACACGACGCCATACACGCTGTCTGCCATCTTCCAAACCGGAATTCATCCATGAAGGGAACACCTCTACAAAATGCCAGATGCCATCGAATGTGAGCATTTGCCCACTCAAGGACGAACTACAGTCAGGTTGAGACCCCAGTGAGGAAGAGTATGCAGATGAGCTTCCCTGAGATGGTTTCTGACAGTATGTGCAGAAATTCTTTGGTTATGCAAACCAATTGTTGCAGCAGCTGTCCGGGTGGCTCGTCTCAGACAATCTAGGAGGTGAAGATGCTGGATGTTGAGGTCTTGGGCTGGTGTGGTTACACGTGGTCAGTGGTAGAGAGGCTGGTTGGATGTACTGCCAAATTCTCTGAAACGCCTTTGGAAATGACTTATTGTAGAGAAATTAAACACCTAGAGTCCGCAGCCAATAACAACAATATGAGCCGTGTCTTTAGTCTGCTGCGCCAAGCCTGTAATGGCTCACGCATCAAGACAGCCCTGGTGAAAGATTCTGATGGCAACCTTTTAGCAACTGAAGCAAACTGCCTAGAACGCTGGAAAGAGCACTTCAGCCTCCTTCTGCAGCAAGGTACCTCCCCAGCTGATCCCGCCATCTTATCGGCCGTTAACGCTGCAGTCCCTAGTGCTGTCTGCAGTACAGACCCTGTGACACCTGAGGAAGTCAGAGCCGCTCTAGAAAAACTTAACAACAAGAAAGTGTCACAGTGTCTGGGTTGTGTTCCCTGGGTATCCACTAGATGTCCTCCTTACCCACGGTGTCTGTCACTTTATGAACCACACTCCTCACATCCTCTGCTTAATTATTGCACTCAGCTGTCACTAGTTACCTATCATTGCACTCAGTCATTAGCGTTTGTCTCTCCTAGTGTGTATTTAACCCGGTCTGTCTTAGTATGTGTCACGGAGTCGTTGTGAATTCATGTCCGTCAATCTGCCTTGCCCGTGACTTGTCTTCTTGTTTTGTTTATGTTTGGATGGATGTTTTGGTTTCAACCCCTGCTTGGACTGTTACTCTTTTGGATTACCCTTTAATAAAGACTTACCTGCAATTGGTTCTATCTCCGTGGTTTCCAGTATCACCGATCATGACAGAAAGCCCCCGGCATATGTGCAATAACTGCTGAGATGCTAAAATCAGGCGGTGAAAGCATTGTTGAGTGGCTTACCCACATATTCAATGAGGTGTGGGAGACAGAGAGGCTTCCCAGCGACTGGACCAGAGGAGTCATCTTGCCCTTCTGGAAACGTAAGGGTGACAGGCTAGTCTGTGGCAACCACAAAGGCATTACCCTTCTCTCCATCCCCGGCAAGCTCTTTACCAGGATCTTTCTCACTCGTGCTCTCCCAGCCATCAGAAGCAGCCGCCGTCCCCAGCAGGCTGGCTTCATGCCTAACCGCTCCACAACAGACCAAATCTCCGCCGTTCGCTTGCTGATATAGAAGACCTATGAATTCTGTAAAGATCGCCATCTTTACATTGGGTTCACAGATCTGAAGGCTGCCTTTGACACCGTTTGACACACTTCACTGTGGAGTATCCTACACGCCCTTGGAGCACCACCCAAGATCGTTGCCCTGTTCAAGTTTCTTAATAGCAATGCTCAGAGCTGTGTCCGCATCAACGGCAGAGACTCAGACTGGTTTCCCATCTCCAGTGGAGTTCGCCAGGGCTGAGTGGCTGCTCCTGATCTCTTCAACTGTATCATTGACCATCTGATGTCCAGGGTTTGTGAGCGGGTCCCCAGAGTGTCCTTCAGCAATTACCACCTGACTGACCTGGAGTACGCCGACGACACCATCCTGCTCAGTACGTCCTTCAGCCAGATGAGAGATGCTCTGGGCATATACAGTGAAGAGGCTGAGAGGCTTGGCCTCCAGGTGAGCTGGACGAAAACCAAGTTCATGTATGTCGGTGATGGACCGTATCCACCTTCCCTGCGGCTTGGGAATGACATTGTTGAGCCTGTCAATAACTTTGTGTATCTTGGATCCATAGTGACGGATAACGGGGACCTAAAACCAGAGATTATCAGCAGAAGAGCCCTGGCTGCGTCAGCCCTGCAGTCTCTCTGGAAACCACTCTGGCGGAACCAGAGGCTCCGGATTTACAACTCAGCAGTACTCTCCATCCTGCTTTATGGCTCGGAGACTTGGCCCTTAAATAAGATACTTGCTGCAAGATTAGACGGCTTTGACGGCAGGGCTCTCAGAACCATCGAGAACATCAGGTGGCCCCAGCGGATTTCCAATCAAGTGCTTAGAGCCCGCACGTGCCAGCCCAGAGCATCCTGCCTGGCTGCGCAACGTCGCACCCGCTGGTTTGGCCATGTCCTCTGCCTCCCTCCTGACCATACGACGAGAGCCATTCTCCAGTTTGATCCGAGGGCTGCAGGCTGGAGACGACCACAAGGTAAACCCCGCACCCGATGGCTTGACTTCATTGCGGGTGACCTCCAACAACATGGAGTTGCTATGGAGGATGCAGGGCAGCTGGCACAAGACCGTCAGCACTGTAAACAACTTGTTCATCTGGTCGGCTCAACGCACAGGGATGGGACGGCCCCCTACCCATCGCAGGAGCCAAATAGATAGATAGAAAGAAATTAACATTCAATTCAAGGGCAACAGCTCTGGTGGACATTCCTGCAGTCAGCATGCCAATTGCACGCTCCCTGAAAACTTGCAACATCTGTGGCATTGTGCTGTGTGATAAAACTACTTTACATTTTAGAGTGGCCTTTTATAATGGCCAGCCTAAGACACACCTAGACAAGGCAAGGCAAGTTTATTTATATAGAACATTTTGTACACAATGGTAATTCAAAGTGCTTTACATAAAGGAAAGTAAAATAATCATAAAAATAAAACAAGGAATTTCAAAACTTATTATTGAAAATTATTCAAAAATGTATTTAAAATGATTTTAAGACTTGTATTTTAATTTAATTTAATTTCGAGTTGCAAAAAATACAGTGCAATTCATAAATTACAGTGCAATCAGTTCGGACATCACACAGTGTTTATTCAATAAATGCACAGATAAACAAATGAGTTTTGAGTCTAGATTTAAAAGTGGCTAATGTTTTAGCACATCTGATCTCTTCTGGAAGAAGATTCTAATTGCGGGCGGCATAATAACTAAAAGCAGATTCCCTTTGTTTTGTGTGAACCCTTGGTATTTCTTACTGACTCAATCCTAATGATCTGAGTGGTCTGTTAGGTTTATATTTAGTGATCATATTTGCTATGTATTTCAATCCTAGGTCATTGAGTGATTTATAAATGAGTAAAAGTGCTTTAAAATCAACCCTAAATGTAATGGAAGCCAGTGTAAGGACCTGAGGACTGGTGTGATATGCTCAGATTTTCTGGTTCTAGTCAGAATTCTGCCAGCAGTGTTCTGGATGAGCTGCAGCTGTCTAATGGTCTTCTTGGAAAGGCCGGTGAGGAGACCATTACAATAGTCCACCCCGCTGGTGATAAAGGCATGAACAAGTTTCTCCAAATCTTGACTTGAAACAAAACATCTAATTCTTGCAATGTTTTTTGGATGATAGTATACTGATTAAGTTACTGCTTTGACATGGTTACTGAAACTAAGGTCTGTCTCCAGAATCACACCAAGATTCCTGTCTTGTTTTTTAGTTGTATGACCTCTAGTGTCAAGGTATGCACTTCAACTTTGTTTCCAAATGCAATGACTTCAGTTTTTTCCTTGTTTAACTGAAGAAAGTTCTGGCACATCCAACTGTTAATTTCATAAATTCATTGGTAGAGGGTATCAATGGGGCTGCAGTCATTTGGAGATAAGGCTAGGTAAATCTGGGTATCATCAGCATAGCTGTTATTTTTGATTATTTGACTTATTGGGAGCATATACAGGCTAAACAAGAGCAGTCCAAGAATTGAGCCCTGTGGGACTCCGCATATCATGGAGGTCTACTTAGACTTATGCTCTCCTATTCTCACATAATAACCTCTCAATTCTAAGTATGACCTGAACCATTTGAATACCATCCCAGAAAGCCAGACCCAGTTTTCCAGTCTCTGTAGAAGTATGTTATGATTGACAGTGTCAAACGCAGCACTGATATCTAGTAATACCAGCACTTATATTTTGCCAGAATCATAATTTAACCAAATATAATTTATTATCTTAATGAGCGCTGTCTCTGTGTTGTGATGCGATCGGAATCAAGACTGAAAATTGTCCAGGTATCCATTTGAGTTTAAGGATTTGTTACCTTTTCCTTTTCTATAATTTTGCCTATAAAAGGAAGATTAGATATTGGTCTATAATTTCTCAAAAAGGTGTTATTAAGATTAAGGTCTTTTTCAGAAGGAGTTGGAAAAGCCTCAGAAAGAAGTAAGGCATTCACGACTTCTAAGAGATCAGCTTCTAAACAGAAAAAAGATGTGGGAAGTGTTTCAAGGTAGCAGGTAGATGATTTTAGGTGCTGCACTATTTCTTCCAAAGTTTTGCTATCAACTGCTTCAAAAATAGACAAAAATAAACACCTGTGCAATAATCATGTGGTCTAATCAGAATCTTGATATGCCACACCTGTGAGGTGGATGGATTATCTTGGCAAAGGAGAAGTGCTCCCTAACATATATTTAGACAGATTTGTGAACAATATTTGAGAGAAATAGGTCTTTTGTGTACATAGAAAAAGTCTTTGATCTTTGATTTCAGCAAAATGGGGCAAAAACAAAAGTGTTACATTTATAATTTTGCTCAGTGTATATTAAGGATTTCAATGTTAATGTTCAAACATTTTAAGAATAAAAAAAGAACTGTGTGAATAAGCATGATGAATTACTTCTCAAATGCAACTGGAACGGAAAGCATCATTAAAGAGAGCACATGGGTCTCCTAAGCATCCAAAAAGCTCACAGGGCGCCCTTCCCAGTACCCCACACACGTTTCCACAGCAACTGTGCGTCATGTGGTGGTTTTAGAATGGGATGGAGTAGTCAGAACTCCTCCTTGCAGTGTGTTCAGGTTTGGAGGCCCTGAACAGCTCTAGGCCTGTGGGGAACCAGTGGGAAGAGATTCAAGAATGGTCTTCACAGCCCAACCTGTTACATCACATATCTTTGGCAGGGTCTCAGGTGAACATCTGCTTTTACTAGTAAGCTCAGAACGGCTCTGGTTGTTACAGGACACACACGCTCAGTATCTCACACACTCACTTCTCTCCTTGGCAACGGGTTAATAATAATATTCCTGCCACATTTTTCACGTCTGTTTTCCATTTCTGCACGCTGATTGATGTCTGATCATAAATGAAGGTATTTCTCATGGTTTTATGTATGTTTTATTTCAAATTCTAGCTGGAGATCTCAATTTATCATGTCTACTCATCATCGGGTAGCCAATATGTTGAAGCAGACGGGAAGCAATATAAAATTCTTTCAGCATGACGTACAACCTGTAGAACTAACAGTAGAATCATTTGTGTTTAAGAGTGAATTAGCTGTGATTAACTAAAAGGGATATGTTGCAGACCCCGCCCTGGAAGTCCACTCAACAGATGAGAATTGTCTTTTTGTAATGAAGAAAGAGAGGAAGACAAGAGTTTTTAGTCAAGTGGTCCTCTTTGTTGACTGAAGACGCGCCGTAGTCGCCAAGGCAACTCTTCCCTTAACTGCAGCTAAGTATTTAGAAAATGCAACTTTGTTCTCTTTACTATACAATATATATCAATTCAATATTTCTGTGACCTGAACTCCACGAGAGGAATAAAATAGAATACAATAAACTTTCTCTGATCATTTACTCACCCTTATGTCTTTTTTAAAGGGGTCATATGACGTTGCTAAAAAGAATATTATTTGGTGTATTTGGTGTAATACAATTGTGTTTATGTGGTTTAAGGTTAAAAAAAAACACATTATTTTCTACATAATGTACATTATTGTATCTCCTCTATGTCCCGCCTTTCTGAAACACAATGATTTTTACAAAGCTCATTGTTCTGAAAAGCGAGGTGTGCTCTGATTGGCCAGCTATCCATGTGTTGTGATTGGCTGAATGCCTCAAGCGTGTGATGGAAATGTTACCCTGCACAATGTACCATGTTCATTGCTCTCTACTCCCTGAGCAGGGGAAATCTGCTGAAGTTTACTTCACTTCCGAACATTCATTCAAGCATCTTCACACACAGACGAGTGTTACATCATATACTTCTTTAAATAATTTAAATTCACATCCTTTGAATGGAACATATACACTTGGAATCATGACGGAATATCTGGTGATGTCCACTTCACAGGGCAATTACGATCGAATAGAACAATAAGTGATAGTGATAAAAGGACTATGATTGGGAAACACTGTCTTACAATACTGTGATGCCGTGTACCACCATGACAAAACAAAAATAATATTATCCCATTATAAACTAGACATTTGTTGCATCCAGTGGGGACATAATTACTGATTATAATGACTTAAGGCCCGTTCACACCAAGAACGATAACTATAAAGATAACGATATTAGCGTCCACACCAGCGAACGATATTGTCTGTGTATTCTAGGCGGAAGCGCGTCTGCTGCTTTAAATCCTCGAGGTCATTACAGCAGGATTGATTCTGATTGGTTGGCAATTGTTTTATTGTTCATCAGAAAAAAAATCGATCAGAAAGTGATTCCAACGATATAGTTTCTCTTTGCCTTTAACATTATAGTTCTGGTGTGCACTTCGCTATTCTTTAATATTGAGAACTAATTTTAGAAACTATATCTTTATCGTTATCTTTATAGTTATCGTGCTTGGTGTGAACGGGCCTTTAGACTGTGTTTTTTACACTAATTTTATCGGTGACCGTGATTTTACAATGTACAACATGTTCCTAGATCAACAATCCTTGTTGATCCTGGAACAACATTCCAATTAACCAATCAGAAACTGAGGGATAACTTTTCAGGAAATATCTGTTTTTAGGCTTAAAATCAGGGTTAAGTGCTTATAAACCTTTGTTAATCAGCTATCATTTCACACTGATTAGTCTTTATTTTTGGACATTAATGTTGATATAGGAACAACAAAAGATGTTGATCCAGGAGCATGTCTACTTGGCAAAATCATGGCAACCTATTTTATCACGCCGCATAAACTTGTCTTTCACAACTAAACACAGTGTCTCCACAACATGGCACCTGTGGCAACAGTGAGAATAAAAGTTATGCCTTCTTCTGCATTAACATTTGTCCGTCTGTCCATCCATCCATCCATCCATCCATCTATTAACCAACTAAATTTCGACCAATTTATTATAAAAAAATTTTTTATTTAATATAATTCCAATTAAATTATATTGCATATTAATGTTACATATTGCCATAATAAATATAAAATTACAATATTAAATTACATTTTTGAAATTCAGATGTTGGTTGCTGCACATTTGAATTCTTATGTGAATGGCTGTCAGTAGGAAAGATAATTATTGTTGGCAGATGGTGTGGTAAAAACAACATCTGCCACCAGAGGCTAATGAGGTCATGCTAACCAACATATCTATAATTTCTAGTTG
>NW_020524611.1:0-40000 GCF_003368295.1 Carassius auratus
CAGGGCCAGGGTCAGGGCCAGGCCGACAGGGACAGGGCCAGGGTCAGGGACAAGGCCAGGGCCAGGGCCAGGGCAAGGGAAGCGGTCAGGGACAAGGCCAGGGTCAAGGACAGGGCCAGGGAAGCGGGTCAGGGACAGGGTCAGGGGACAAGGCCAGCGGCCAGGGACCAGGGCCAGGGCCAGGGCCAGGGACAGGGCCAGGGCAGGGCCCAGGGCCAGGGCCAGGGACAGGGCCAGGGCCAGGGCCAGGGACAGGGCCAGGGACAAGGCAGGGCCAAGGCCAGGGGCCAGGGCCAGGGCCAGGGACAAGGCCAAGGGCCAGGGCCAGGGTCAGGGACAGGGTCAGGGTCAGGGTCCAGGGTCAGGGACAGCAGGCCAGGTCAGGGACAGGGCCAGGGCCAGGGACAGGGCCAGGGACAAGGTCAGGGACAGGCCAGGGAAGCGGTCAGGGACAAGGACAGGGCCAGGGAAGCGGTCAGGGACAAGGACAGGGCCAGGGAAGCGGTCAGGGACAAGGTCAGGGCCAGGGAAGCGGTCAGGGACAAGGCCAAGGACAGGGACAAGGACAGGGCCAAGGCCAGGGTCAGGGACAGGGACAGGGCCAGGGACAAGGCCAGGGAAGCGGTCAGGGTCAGGGACAAGGTCAGGGACAGGGCCAGGGAAGCGGTCAGGGACAGGGACAGGGACAGGGACAGGGCCAGGGACAAGGACGCGGTCAGGGACAGGGTCAGGGTCAGGGACAAGGACAGGGACAAGGTCAGGGACAAGGACGGGGACAAGGCAGGGACAGGGACAGGGACAGGGAAGCGGTCAGGGACAGGGTCAGGGACATGGAAGTGGAAAGAGGTCAGGAAGAAGTCAACAGAAGGGTAAGGGATGTGGTCATTGAAAGTGGACATGGGACTTTTGCTTAATGCTTATGGAGATCGTTTCAATTCAGTGTCATCCTATGGCATGGGGTTCCTTGTTTGCTCAAACTGTTTTTGAAAGCTTTTCGGTCTGTTCCACCTCAAATAAAAGAATTGCTTGATTTGAAGAGTTGGTTTTTTTTTTGGTATTATTTGGCTGTTTCTCACAGTGCTTTGAAGTTCCTCTCCTTGAGACCTGGGTAGGGTTGCACCAGCCATTCTTAAGTTCTTAAATTAGAACGTTAAGACCACAAGGCTTTAATAACCACTAGCTAGTTTGTAACTAAATCTACACTATTTGGTTGCACCAGTTGTTCGTAAGTCAGGACGTAGTTCGTAAACTCTCTGCTGAGTAATGTGTAGTTTCGTAGAGGCTTACCCTCATCCAAATAGAAACCTTTTTACGTGAGCAGAAACTGTTTAAATGCAATGAAGTTTAATTCTTAAATTTCTAATCACTCTTGTCTCACCTATACTAACGGTAAAAATTAAGTTTCATTTAAAACTATTACACTAATAACTAGCTATTTGAATGTAAATGGAATTTCAGAAACCGCAAGACGGCTCAAACGCTGAAAGAAACCTCAATGCCTTTTTCATTTGAAGAGTCCACATGAAACACACAGAGGCTTGCTGTAGATCAGGGATAGGCAACTCCGGTCTTTCAGGGCCACTAGGTGTGTTTAACTAGGTTTGGAGCTAAACTCTGTTGTTAGTAAAGGTCTACATGTCAAATAAATGGGGTGAAAAAGGGGGGAATGAAAGACTTTAGTTTTTGAGAATGATCACACTGTCTTCATCCCAGTTTTCACTTGCTTTGGCCATTTAAAAAATAAATATAATCATTTAAACCTTTACTCTTCTTCTGCAAAACTATGACTGGAATGAACAATGGACCCCTGTTAGCGAATTGCACGGAGAAATATATGATCCTGCGGCAGACGGTCAACAAACAAAAAGATACACCGTTTTGAGTCATTTGACTCGTGTCACGCGGGTTCCACCTACTGGTCAAAACGGTGTAATGAGACAATCCTAATGAGACCTTTTACAAAACTGCAAGTATTTTTCATAACAGTGTAATGTTTTCAGTATAATTTAAACATAAATACTATGAAACATTAGGGTCTTTGCTAGTCAAACCATTTACGTGCAATTGAAATACGGCTTTATAGCTAAAATATTATGTGAACAGTAAAATAATTAACACCCATCCTATGGTTTGACTAGTACTTTTATGAAATATTGCAGTTCGTTCTTCATTTCAGTTATCTGGCTATGGATTACAAGTTAATCAGTCCTGTGCTGCGGGTCAGTGTTTAATGGTCGCTAGGTGGCGCTACAAACACATCAGTCCCTCACAACTAGTTTACATTTAAAGAACTAACATCATATTCTCATATTCATAACAGTTACAGCTGCTTTTAATATCTGTCCCCGTTTTAGAGAATTCAGAGTAAATATTAAACACCGTGAACTTATTAATATATATTTTAATTCTTGTACGGTATCACAACATGACCGCCTGTACCACCTGACCACTGCAGATTCATTTCGCAAGTTGATTGTGTTGCCGTAGAAAAGCACAATCCTCTCGTAATTAGGCTACCTTAATTATTATGACATGGCTTGAATGCAGCATTTCAGCTCATCCAACCCCCATCAAACACACCTGAACAAGCTAATTACTAATTACTAAAAAACTAAAGCTAAATACTTGTGTGCTGCCTGTTTTCAGTGAGTTTCATTTAATGGCTGCTAAGGGTCTTAAAACAACACCCGTAACCCGTTGAATTCCATGTTGGTTTTAAGCAGAAATTTTTCCTTGTTCTCGTCTGAAGTAGGTTTTGAATCTATCACTTAGGATAGATTAATGCACAGGATGACTTCACAAAAGAGGAATAATACTAACTTGCTGTTCATGCTTTGAGTGTGTCGTGCTGTATATTGAAGTGGCTGTCTATGTGCACAAACTAAAGCTGACCGTCTGTGTGCACGCAGTGAAGCCGGGTCAGTGTCCCTTACCAGAGATGATCTCACTGTGTGCTGAAAGCTGTTTCCATGATGGCCAGTGTCCTGCCACACAGAAGTGTTGCCAACCACCGGGGCTTTGCATTGCAGCGAACCACGTGGTCAGGGAAGAGGTCAGATGAGCTGTCAGGGGACATGGACCCGGTTCGTGGACAGGGCCAAGGAAGCGGACAAGGCCAGGGTCAGGGCCAGGGCCAGGGACAAGGCCAGGGCCAGGGACAAGGCCAGGGCCAGGGCCAGGGACAAGGCCAGGGGCCAGGGACAAGGCCAGGGACAGGGACAAGGCCCAGGGACAGGGCCAGGGACAGGGGACAAGGCCAGGGTCAGGGACAGGGCCAGGGACAAGGACAAGGGCCAGGGAAGCGGTCAGGGACAGGGTCAGGGAGAAGGCCAGGAAAGCGGTCAGGACAGGGTCAGGGACAAGGCCAGGGCCAGGGACAAGGCCAGGGCCAGGGACAGGGCCCAGGGCCAGGGACAAGGCCAGGGCCAGGGCCAGGGACAAGGCCAGGGCCAGGGACAAGGCCAGGGCCAGGGACAGGGCCAGGGCCAGGGACAGGGCCAGGGCCAGGGCCAGGGCCAGGGCCAGGGACAAGGCCAGGGCCAGGGTCAGGGACAGGGCCAGGGTCAGGGCCAGGGACAGGGCCAGGGACAGGGGACAAGGCCAGGGACAAGGAACAGGGCCAGGGAAGCGGTCAGGGACAAGGCCAGGGACAAGGACAGGGCCAGGAAGCGGTCAGGGACAAGGCCAGGGACAAGGACAGGGCCAGGGAAGCGGTCAGGGACAAGGCCAGGGTCAAGGACAGGGCCAGGGATAGCGGTCCAGGGACAGGGTCAGGGACAAGGCCAGGAAAGCGGTCAGGGACAGGGTCAGGGACAAGGCCAGGGCCAGGGCCAGGGCCAGGGCCAGGGACAAGGCCAGGGCCAGGGCCAGGGACAAGGCCAGGGCCAGGGCCAGGGACAAGGCCAGGGCCAGGGACAAGGCCAGGGACAGGGCCAGGGTCAGGGCCAGGGACCAGGGACAAGGACAGGGTCAGGGCCAGGGCCAGGGACAGGGACAAGGCCAGGGACAAGGACAGGGCCAGGGAAGCGGTCAGGGACAAGGCCAGGGTCAAGGACAGGGCCAGGGAAGCGGTCAGGGACAGGGTCAGGGACAAGTCCAGGAAAGCGGTCAGGGACAGGGTCAGGGACAAGGCCAGGGCCAGGGCCAGGGCCAGGGCCAGGGACAGGGTCAGGGCCAGGGTCAGGGCCAGGGACAAGGCCAGGGCCAGGGACAAGGCCAGGGACAAGGCCAAGGCCAGGGGTCAGGACATGGTCAGGGTCAGGGCCAGGGTCAGGGGACAAGGCCAGGGCCAGGGACAGGGCCAGGGACAAGGACAGGGGTCAGGGACAGGGCCAGGGAAGCGGTCAGGACAAGGACAGGGCCAGGGAAGCGGTCAGGGACAAGGACAGGGCCAGGGAAGCGGTCAGGGACAAGGTCAGGGCCAGGGAAGCGGTCAGGGACAGGGCCAAGGACAGGGACAAGGACAAGGCCAGGGGTCAGGGACAGGGACAGGGCCAGGGACAAGGCCAGGGAAGCGGTCAGGGTCAGGGACAGGGTCAGGGTCAGGGACAAGGTCAGGGACAGGGCCAGGGAAGCGGTCAGGGACAAGGTCAGGGCCAGGGCCAGGGCCAGGGACAGGGACAGGGCCAGGGACAAGGACGCGGTCAGGGACAGGGTCAGGGTCAGGGACAAGGACAGGGACAAGGTCAGGGACAAGGCCAGGGACAAGGCCAGGGACAAGGTCAGGGACAAGGTCAGGACAGGGCCAGGGAAGCGGTCAGGGACAGGGTCAGGGACATGGAAGTGGAAGAGGTCAGGGAAGAAGTCAACAGAAGGGTAAGGGATGTGGTCATTGAAGTGGACATGGGACTTTTGCTTAATGCTTACTGGAGATCGTTTCAATTCAGTGTTCATCCTATGGCATGGTTTCCTTGTTTGCTCAAACTGTTTTGAAAGCTTTTCGGTCTGTTCCACCTCAAATAAAGAATTGCTTGATTTGAAGAGTTGGTTTTTTTTTTGGTATTATTTGGCTGTTTCTCACAGTGCTTTGAAGTTCCTCTCCTTGAGACCTGGGTAGGGTTGCACCAGCCATTCGTAAGTTCTTAAATTAGAACGTTAAGACCACAAGGCTTTAATAACCACTAGCTAGTTTGTAACTAAATCTACACTATTTGGTTGCACCAGTTGTTCGTAAGTCAGGACGTAGTTCGTAAACTCTCTGCTGAGTAATGTGTAGTTTCATAGAGGCTTACCCTCATCCAAATAGAAACCTTTTACGTGAGCAGAACTGTTTAAATGCAATGAAGTTTAATTCTTAAATTTCTAATCACTCTTGTCTCACCTATACTAACGGTAAAAATTAAGTTTCATTTAAAACTATACACTAATAACTAGCTATTTGAATGTAAATGGAATTCAGAAACCGCAAGACGGCTCAAACGCTGAAAGAAACCTCAATGCCTTTTTCATTTGAAGAGTCCAACATGAAACACACAGAGGCTTGCTGTAGATCAGGGATAGGCAACTCCGGTCTTTCAGGGCCACTAGGTGTGTTTAACTAGGTTTGGAGCTAAACTCTGTTGTTAGTAAAGGTCTACATGTCAAATAAATGGGGTGAAAAAGGGGGAATGAAAGACTTTAGTTTTTGAGAATGATCACACTGTCTTCATCCCAGTTTTCACTTGCTTTGGCCATTTAAAAAATAAAATCATTTAAACCTTTACTCTTCTTCTGCAAAACTATGACTGGAATGAACAATGGACCCCTGTTAGCGAATTGCACGGAGAAATATATGATCCTGCGGCAGACGGTCAACAACAAAAAGATACACCGTTTTGAGTCATTTGACTCGTGTCACGCGGGTTCCACCTACTGGTCAAAACGGTGTAATGAGACCATCCTAATGAGACCTTTTACAAAACTGCAAGTATTTTCATAACAGTGTAATGTTTTCAGTATAATTTAAACATAAATACTATGAAACATTAGGGTCTTTGCTAGTCAAACCATTTACGTGCAATTGAAATACGGCTTTATAGCTAAAATATTATGTGAACAGTAAAATAATTAACACCCATCCTATGGTTTGACTAGTACTTTTATGAAATATTGCAGTTCGTTCTTCATTTCAGTTATCTGGCTATGGATTACAAGTTAATCAGTCCTGTGCTGCGGGTCAGTGTTTAATGGTCGCTAGGTGGCGCTACAAACACATCAGTCCCTCACAACTAGTTTACATTTAAAGAACTAACATCATATTCTCATATTCATAACAGTTACAGCTGCTTTTAATATCTGTCCCCGTTTAGAGAATTCAGAGTAAATATTAACACCGTGAACTTATTAATATATATTTTAATTCTTGTACGGTATCACAACATGACCGCTGTACCACCTGACCACTGCAGATTCATTTCGCAGTTGATTGTGTTGCCGTAGAAAAGCACAATCCTCTCGTAATTAGGCTACCTTAATTATTATGACATGGCTTGAATGCAGCATTCAGCTCATCCAACCCCCATCAAACACACCTGAACAAGCTAATTAAGGCCTTCCAGACTACTGGAAAGCTACAGGCAGGTGAGCTTGATCAACGTTGGAATTGATCTCCTTGGATTTTTTAGGAACCCATTTTACACAGAGTTTGCTACTGCAGCAACACGTGTTGGTTTAGCTTTGTGTGCTTCTTCTGACGCACAAATTCAGGGCCTTTTCCAGCAGAGTTTGTTGTGAGATCACAGGTCGGGAGGATGACCGCTCGAGTGGATTTCTCATTGATTGCTGCTTTGTTGTATCTGTTCGGATACTTGAGCATCGCTCATGCTATTCAAAGACGTAACACAGGTGACAAGATCTGTTGACTTCATTACACAACCTGAAGAAATGCAGAAACAAGTGGCTAAGTGTTAGAGAGTAATTAACAGTTTAGGAATGTGTAGGCTTTAAAAGTCTTGATCTGAACAGACACGTAGAATCTGTATTTAAAGCCCTGATACACAAATGCTGAAGCCACACTCTCTGGCCTCTGAAAATGATCCTCTTGAATCCTCTAGTGGATGGTTTTTGTCCGGCGACGCTGACGTTCGTGCCGGCCCGTCGAGGATGTTCTTCTGATGAAGACTGCCCTGGAGGACACAAATGCTGTCGATTTGACTGTGGGCCTGTTTGTGTGCTGCCTGTTTTCAGTGAGTTTCATTTAATGGCTGCTAAGGGTCTTAAAACAACACCCGTAACCCGTTGAATTCCATGTTGGTTTTAAGCAGAAATTTTTCCTTGTTCTCGTCTGAAGTAGGTTTTGAATCTATCACTTAGGATAGATTAATGCACAGGATGACTTCACAAAAGAGGAATAATACTAACTTGCTGTTCATGCTTTGAGTGTGTCGTGCTGTATATTGAAGTGGCTGTCTATGTGCACAAACTAAAGCTGACCGTCTGTGTGCACGCAGTGAAGCCGGGTCAGTGTCCCTTACCAGAGATGATCCCACTGTGTGCTGAAAGCTGTTTCCATGATGGCCAGTGTCCTGCCACACAGAAGTGTTGCCCAACCACCGGTGGCTTTGCATGCAGCGAACCACGTGGTCAGGGAAGAGGTCAGATGAGCTGTCAGGGACATGGACCGGTTCGTGGACAAGGCCAGGGTCAGGGACAAGGCCAGGGCCAGGGCCAGGGCCAGGGCCAGGGACAAGGCCAGGGACAAGGCCAGGGCCAGGGCCAGGGACAAGGCCAGGGCCAGGGACAAGGCCAGGGCCAGGGACAAGGCCAGGGACAGGGCCAGGGACAGGGACAAGGCCAGGGTCAGGGACAAGGCCAGGGCTAGGGACAGGGACAAGGCCAGGGACAAGGACAGGGCCAGGGAAGCGGTCAGGGACAAGGCCAGGGTCAAGGACAGGGCCAGGGAAGCGGTCAGGGACAGGGTCAGGGACAAAGGCCAGGAAAGCGGTCAGGGACAGGGTCAGGGACAAGGCCAGGAAAGCGGTCAGGGACAGGGTCAGGGACAAGGCCAGGGAAGCGGTCAGGGTCAGGGTCAGGGCCAGGGCCAGGGCCAGGGCCAGGGCCAGGGCCAGGGACAGGGACAGGGACAAGGCCAGGATCAAGGACAAGGCCAGGGTCAGGGCCAGGGTCAGGGCCAGGGTCAGGGCCAGGGTCAGGGACAAGGCCAGGGACAGGGCCAGCGTCAGGGCCAGGGACAGGGACAAGGCCAGGGCCAGGGACAAGGCCAGGGACAAGGCCAGGGTCAGGGACAGGGCCAGGGAAGCGGTCAAGGATAAGGCCAGGGTCAAGGACAGGGCCAGGGAAGCGGTCAGGGACAGGGTCAGGGACAAGGCCAGGGAAGCGGTCAGGGCCAGGGACAAGGCCAGGGCCAGGGCCAGGGACAAGGCCAGGGCCAGGGCCAGGGACAAGGCCAGGGACAGGGACAAGGTCAGGGACAGGGCCAGGGTCAGGGCCAGGGACAGGGACAAGGCCAGGGCTAGGGACAGGGACAAGGCCAGGGACAAGGACAGGGCCAGGGAAGCGGTCAGGGACAAGGCCAGGGTCAAGGACAGGGCCAGGGAAGCGGTCAGGGACAAGGCCAGGGTCAAGGACAGGGCCAGGGAAGCGGTCAGGGACAAGGCCAGGGTCAAGGACAGGGCCAGGGAAGCGGTCAGGGACAGGGACAGGGACAAGGCCAGGATCAAGGACAAGGCCAGGGTCAGGGTCAGGGTCAGGGTCAGGGCCAGGGTCAGGGTCAGGGCCAGGGATAAGGTCAGGGTCAGGGACAAGGCCAGGGACAGGGCCAGCGTCAGGGCCAGGGACAGGGACAAGGCCAGGGTCAGGGTCAGGGTCAGGGACAAGGCCAGGGCCAGGGACAAGGCCAGGGCCAGGGACAAGGCCAGGGCCAGGGCCAGGGAGGGACAAGGCCAGGGCCAGGGCCAGGGTCAGGGACAAGGCCAGGGTCAGGGACAAGGCCAGGGTCAGGGACAAGGCCAGGGTCAGGGACAAGGCCAGGGTCAGGGACAAGGCCAGGGACGCGGTCAGGGACATGGCCAGGGACAGGGCCAGGGACAGGGCCAGGGACATGGCCAGGGCCAGGGACATGGCCAGGGACAGGGCCAGGGACATGGCCAGGGACAGGGTCAGGGACAGGGTCAGGGAAGCGGTCAGGGACAGGGTCAGGGACAAGGTCAGGGAAGCGGTCAGGGACAGGGTCAGGGACAAGGCCAGGGAAGCGGTCAGGGTCAGGGACAAGGTCAGGGACAAGGACAGGGCCAGGGAAGCGGTCAGGGACAAGGACAGGGCCAGGGAAGCGGTCAGGGCCAGGGACAAGGACAAGGCCAGGGTCAGGGACAGGGACAGGGCCAGGGACAAGGCCAGGGAAGCGGTCAGGGTCAGGGTCAGGGACAGGGTCAGGGTCAGGGACAAGGTCAGGGCCAGGGCCAGGGCCAAGGTCAGGGCCAGGGCCAGGGCCAAGGCCAGGGTCAGGGCCAAGGCCAGGGTCAGGGACAAGGCCAGGGACAAGGACGCGGTCAGGGACAGGGACAAGGCCAGGGTCAGGGACAAGGACAGGGACAAGGTCAGGGACAGGGTCAGGGAAGCGGTCAGGGACAGGGTCAGGGACATGGAAGTGGAAGAGGTCAGGGAAGAAGTCAACAGAAGGGTAAGGGATGTGGTCATTGAAGTGGACATGGGACTTTTGCTTAATGCTTACTGGAGATAGTTTCAATTCAGTGTTCATCCTATGGCATGGTTTCCTTGTTTGCTCAAACTGTTTTGAAAGCTTTTCGGTCTGTTCCACCTCAAATAAAGAATTGCTTGATTTGAAGAGTTGGTTTTTTTTTTTTTTGGTATTATTTGGCTGTTTCTCACAGTGCTTTGAAGTTCCTTTCCTTGAGACCTGGGTAGGGTTGCACCAGCCATTCGTAAGTTCTTAAATTAGAACGTTAAGACCACAAGGCTTTAATAACCACTAGCTAGTTTGTAACTAAATCTACACTATTTGGTTGCACCAGTTGTTCGTAAGTCAGGACGTAGTTCGTAAACTCTCTGCTGAGTAATGTGTAGTTTCATAGAGGCTTACCCTCATCCAAATAGAAACCTTTTACGTGAGCAGAACTGTTTAAATGCAATGAAGTTTAATTCTTAAATTTCTAATCACTCTTGTCTCACCTATACTAACGGTAAAAATTAAGTTTCATTTAAAACTATACACTAATAACTAGCTATTTGTATATAAATGGAATTCAGAAACCGCAAGACGGCTCAAACACTGAAAGAAACCTCAATGCCTTTTTCATTTGAAGAGTCCAACATGAAACACACAGAGGCTTGCTGTAGATCAGGGATAGGCAACTCCAGTCTTTCAGGGCCACTATCCTGCAGAGTTTAGCTTCAGCCCTCATAAAAACTCACCTGCCGTTATCCATCTAGTAATCCCGAAAACACTGATTGTCTTGTTCAGGTGTGTTTAACTAGTTTTGGAGCTAAACTCTGTTGTTAGTAAAAGTCTACATGTCAAATAAAAGGGGGAATGAAAGACTTTAGTTTTTGAGAATGTTGATCACACTGGCTTCATCCCAGTTTTCACTTGCTTTGGCCATTTAAAAAAAAAATGTAATCATTTAAACCTTTACTCTTCTTCTGCAAAACTATGACTGGAATGAACAATGGACCCCTGTTAGCGAATTGCACGGAGAAATATATGATCCAGGCTGCAGCTACCCCTGTCTCATTGTCATTAGGATATGTCCCCAAAACCTTAAAACTGGCTGTTATTAAGCCTCTCATTAAAAAAACACAACTTGACCCCAAAGAACTTGTTAATTATAGACCAATCTCGAATCTCCCTTTTCTGTCCAAGATACTAGAAAAGGTGGTATCCTCACAATTATATTCCTTCTTAGAGATAAATGGTATATGTGAGGATTTCCAGTCAGGATTTAGACCGTATCATAGTACTGAGACTGTTCTCCTTAGAGTTACAAATGATCTGCTCTTATCATCTGATCGTGGGTGTATCTCTATATTAGTTTTATTGGATCTTAGTGCTGCATTTGACACAATTGACCACAACATTCTTTTGCATAGACTTGAACACTTTGTTGGCATCAGTGGAAGTGCATTAGCATGGTTTAAATACGTACTTATATGACCACCATCAGTTCGTAGCAGTGAATGAAGATGTATCATATTGATCATAAGTGCAGTATGGAGTACCTCAAGGCTCAGTACTAGGGCCGCTACTCTCACGCTTTACATGTTACCCTTGGGAGATATCATCAGGAAACATGGTGTTTGCTTTCACTGTTATGCTGATGATACTCAGCTCTATATTTCCATGCAGCCCGGTGAAACACACCAATTTGAAAAACTAATGGAATGCATAGTTGATATAAAAAAAATAAAACTGGATGACTAGTAACTTCCTAGACCTAATAACTGTCTAAGACTTGATGGTTGCTCTGTCTGTAACTGACAGAGAAGTCAGTTTAATATTTCATGTTTTTTATTTTGTTAAAGATCTTTAATTTGAAAACTGCTTTGTAGAGAGCTGCTTGAGTTGAGACTTTTATTATGAAAGGCACAGTGTAACTCAGGAAGTTGTTGTCTACACCGCATGGCAAGCTGAACCTGAAGCTGTAATCCACATTTCTAAAGTGCATTTAAGTTAATTTACTTAACGGAAGTTAAAGAAGATATTACCAGATCTAAGATTAATTTCTCCTTTGGTAATAAGCAGCCAGTGAAGTAAGTCTGTCATATATATTGTATGTGATTTAATGAGAATTGTGTTGCTGTGTGGAAAGTGATATACAAAGACTGCAGTTTGCTATTAAAGTGCATTTAAATCTGTGTGGAAAGTTTACAAAGACAATATTTATTTATTTGATTTATTAATTTATTTTTATATTCTTTATTGTATATTTATTTCTCACGGCATCTTGAGTTGGATGGTTATCCTCATGGTGAACCAGTCAATAAATCGCCTGTCATCAGAGAATCCTTGTGCTCGTGAAATTACTGGGGGGAGCTACACTGAGAATTAATCTGCTCTTCACGGATAGGAGAAGAGATTCTACAAGCATAGTATACACTGGTAACCAAGAACTAAGTGACACGCATATGCACAGAGTTTAAAGGCATTGTCAAGTTAAGGCCGACAAGAAGATAAGCACAACCAAGTTCAAGTTGAGGTGCTTGAAGTGGACTTATTCTTGCCATTTGTTAAAAATGACTCTTTAAGTGTTCAGTACATTGTTTGAAGAAGTTTTGGTGTTCTGTATTTACCTTTTCAAGTTTAAGTCATTTTTGATCAGGTTTAAAGCTGCAAGTAAGATAATAGTTGTGAAGAATAGCAAAATGCAATGCCTAAAAATAACTGAAATTCATTTACAATTTTAATTTTACAGGTGATTGAACTGTTAAAATACTACTTTAACCAGAGTTAATAATCTAAGAGAGAAACATCTGTTTACCTAAGTTCAGTACAGTTCACATTACATGTATAAGTATTCAATTAGAGTAGTCAGTGTAACTAAGAGATACAAAATGTCAGAAGATGGTCAGTCTGCTAAGTGTGGCAAAGAACATTTAAAGATACTGTGCAATCACCACAGCAGCTAGAATCAAAAGAATGTGTAGACACACAAGCATTAGTAGCTGTTGATGACACAACAGAGCAAGAACCACGAAGAAGTCAAAGAGCACAGAAATTTACAGAGAAAGGTAAAGAGTTGCATGATGAAAGGCTGACTAAACTTAAAAATAGCTTTCAACGCTCTTATGAGAAATGGAAGACTCTTGCTAGAGATAGCAGACAAAGACTAATGGGGCGTCTCTCCAGTGACATGTTGAACAGCCTCATAGATGCAATCAGTGATTCTTCAAAGGATGTAAATGATGATTATGAAGAATTGCGACAAAATGTGAATCCAGACAGTGATACTCGCCGTAGAGTAGACACTTGTGGAGCAGTCACAAAAATGATAGTTGAGTCTGCATGGAGTCGTCTAGGTGAGGGAGTTGAGGGTCAAGATCCTCTTAGACCAGAAGCATGCTTTATTGATACAGGTTCTCAATGTTCTCATCCATAGCCTCCAAATCAAGTTATGGACATTCCAGGTCTTCTCAGTCTATGAAAAATTCAATTTTGAGCTCCAGAGGTTCATGTTTTTCCTCCGCTAAGAAGCAAGAGGCTGCTGCAGAAATTGCTGCAACTGAAGCAACATTAGAAATATTACAACAACAAGAGCATAAACTGGAAGAACTACAAAGACTTGAGGCTGAAGACAAAAGGAGAATAGCAGAACAAGAAGCTGAAGTATTGAAGCGGCGACTAGAAAGAGAAGAAGCTAGGTTACGTGTTAAGATTGAAGCTGAAAATGCTGCTAGACAGAAAGCATTAGAAGACAAGCGCAGAGAACTTGAGCGCTTGGAGACACTAAAAAAGTTAAATGCTGCAAGGGCACAAATGCAAGTCTACGAGCAGAATGAAGACTCAAAGGAAGAAACGAGAACTGCTTCGTGACTGTGCATTGGTAAGAAAGAAACGTACCAAAGTTAAGCAGCTCAGTGTTAGAGCATACCTCTACAGGAAAGTGCAACACAATCATATCAAGAACCTAGCACTGCAGACCTTGTTAAGGTGTTAGAAGAATCAATCAGCTCAAGTCGTCTTCCTATACCTGAACCTGCAACATTCTATGGAGACTCTCTCAGATTTAGTGATTGGAAAATCTCATTTCAAACTCTGATAGACAGAAAAAACATACCAGTAAATGAGAAGCTTTACTACTTACGCAAGTATGTGGAAGGACCAGCTAAGAAGGCCATTGAAAGTTACTTCCTCCTAGGCACGGAGTCCGCATATCAAGCAGCATGGGGCGTACTAGAAGAAAGGTATGGAAACCCATTCGTCATTGCTAAAGCCTTTCGAGACAAGCTTAATTCATGGCCAGAGATTGGTTCCAAGGACAGTGTTGAGCTGAGAGAATTTACTGACTTCCTCAGAGGCTGTGAAGTAGCTATGTCTCAGATTAAGGGCCTTGAAGTCCTCAATGATTGTAATGAGAACCAGAAAATTCTTTCCAAGCTTCCTGATTGGTTAGCCTCAGCATGGAATCGTCAGGTCATAGAAATTGAAGAAACTAAGACATTTCCTACCTTCAGTCCGTTTGTAAAGTTTCTTACACGAGAAGCTAAGATAGCTTGTAATCCAGTGACACCTCTTCATGCACTGAAGTCTAATGAGATCGCAAAGGGAAAGATATCAAGAAATCAGGACACTAGAGCAAAAGTGTTAACGGTACAGTCCAGAGAAAAGGTAGATGCTGTAAAATGTACCTTCTGTGAGAGACTAGGACATGGTATTCACAAATGTCGTAAGTTTATGGAGAAGAATGTTGCAGAGCATGTCAAGTTTGTCCAAATGAATAAGTTGTGCTTTGGATGTTTGAATCCTGGTCATCATTCAAAGAACTGTGAAGACAGGAGTGTCTGTGAGAAATGTCAGAAGAAGCACCCATCATGCTTACATGAGGATCGTATCAAGGAAGCAAAGAGGGCTCCACAGTCAGGTCAGTCAAAGGAGAAGTTGAAGGAAAGAAACCCAGAGTTGGTACAGAATAAAGATACCGTAAGTGAAGCAACAACTAACAGAGTAATACAGGATGTAAATAATACTCACACCTCTACAACTGTTCCAGTATGGTTATCAGCTACCGATGAACCAACTCATGAAGGTTGGTATATGCTGGTATATGCACTTCTTGTCACCCAGAGCGATACTACCTTCATCCTGGAAGAGATAGCTCAAGCTCTTGACACAAAGAAGGAATCTGTGCAGCTGAAGCTCTCAACAATGGTCTCCAAGAGTACAGTTGTTCCATGCCAGAAGATAATTGGTTTAAAGGTGAGAGGATTTTATTCAGATAAGAAGATCTCTTTGCCAGTAACCTATTCTAGAGAGTTTATTCCTGCAAACAGAACTCACATTCCTAAACTCAAAACTCCAAGAGTGTGGCCTCATCTAATGCATATAGCTGAGAAGATTGCTCCTAAACAAGTTTGTGATATTGGCCTTCTGATTGGCTACAACTGCCCTCAAGCTCTTCTTCCTAGAGAAATTGTGTCTGGTAAAGAAAATCAGCCTTTTGCTCAAAGAACAGATCTGGGCTGGAGCATTGTTGGCTGTGGCAATTCCTCTGTAGACTACGGTGATGCCATTGGAGTGAGCCATCGCATTATAGTGAAACAAGTGCTGCCAAGTCTACAGTCTTCTCTCAATCTTACAAGTAAAGTTCAGTACATATGTAGAACACAGATCAAGGAAGTGATCACTCCACCAAATGTCATCAAAGCTCTTGATTCGGACTTCAATGAGAAAGCAGCAGTGGATAAGTTGTATTTCTCAGGAAGATTTACATTTTCTGTCAAAAATGGAAACCGGCATCAGACACAAGGAAGATGGTCATTATGAAATGCCTTTGCCTTTCACATAGACCGACCAAATTTGCCCAACAATAAGGGATGTGCTATCCATCGCCTCAAAAGCTTAGAAAAAAGGCTTAAAAGAGACGAGAAATACTATAGAGACTATGTAGACTTCATGAATGAGACAATTGCTCGAGGAGATGCTGAGAAGGTTCCAGCTGAAGAAACAGACAAAAACCCTGCTTGGTACATTCCCCATTATGGGGTTTATCATCCTCAAAAACCTGGAAAGATCCGTGTAGTCTTTGATTGCTCTGCAAAGTTTCAAGGTTCATCCCTCAATGACCATATGCTAACTGGTCCAGAGTTAAAGGTCCTATGACATGAAAATTTCACTTTCTGAGTTTTTTTAGGATTAATATGAGTTCCCCTAGCCTGTATATGGTCCCCAAGTTTCTAGAAATTTGAATCGGTGTAAATCGAGATTTTTCTATCTTTCTCTTCCTTTGAGAAAATGGAAGCTCAAACGGGCTGATCTTGAATCTCCTCGTTGTGACGTTGCAACAAGAATTGTTACCTCCCCTTTCTCTGCTTTGCCCGCCCAAATATTTACATATAATTCAGCACAGGCATTTCAAACAGACTTTTATGATATGGATTCGACAGCACCGGCACAAACAGTGAGTAGCAGTGTTTATTAATGCCTGATCTGTGACCAGTGATTTCTGATGGGTAGCTAATCATTCAAGTTCACACAGACTTTCTTTCTAAATCGTTTAATACTGTTTGTGCGTCAGTGAATCAAGCCAGTGACTAAACGATCAACTTCACGTTGTTTCTCTTAGTAGCATGAAACAAATCTGTTATTTAAATTGTGATTTAACTACAGAGAGCGATCAAAGAACGCTCCCTTTTTTCCGGAGCTGTTACACATCGCGAGTATATCTGCACACTTGCCGTTACAATGAATGACGCTGTTATGCTGCACAACAAAGCTCTTACTGTATTCATGTGTTTGCTGTTAGCTGTGGTGAAAGCATTTTGTGAGATAACGTGTTGCAATAATGACGAGATCACTGTATCCACGCGATAAACAAACACTGTCTACTCAATGCTCATCACTGCAGCCTTTCATGTGATGGGGAAAAATCGAACATTTTTTTTTTATATAATCCACACTTCCACGATTCGTTAATCTCGACAGCTGTAATAGTAAAAAAAAAAAAAAATATATATATATATATATATATATATATATATATATATATATATATATATATATATATATATATATATATATATATATATATAAAACGTTATATTTGAGAGGGGTTCCACCTGAACGCATTTCGAATGCAAAGATGTCAGCCAATAACAACAGTTGTGGTTTACTCGGAGTCTCACAGCAGACACGCCCCTTCAAACAGAGCATTCAAGCCAGAGGGCTAATATCAGGATCTAAAAATGCTTTTTATTTCTAATTTTAAATGTAAAAATCATACTAACAATATAGGTACACCTAAGAGAACATTAAAAAGCATTTAAAGATAAGGAAATGATCCATGTTATGGGACCTTTAACCCTTGTAGGTGTTCTCTGTCATTTCGGTAAGGGTCCGGTGGCAACCATGTGTGACAGAGCGCATGTTTCACCAATTTCATGTGAAGGAAGAAGATCAAGACTACTTACGATTCCTCTGGTGGGAGAAAGGAGATCTAGAATCCAAGCCACAGGTTTATAGGATGAAAGTACACCTTTTCGGTGCAGCCTCATCGCCCGGGTGTGCCAATTATGGCCTCAAGCATATTGCTGCTCAAGGTCGTGGTTGCTTCAGTGAATCCTCAATTCGATTCATAGAAAGGAATTTCTATGTCGATCATGGGTTGACAAGTGTCTCAACTGTAGATGAAGCTATCAAACTGATGAAGGAAGCAAGAGAACTTTGTAGCACAGGAAAGCTTTGTTTGCATAAATTTGTGTCAAGCAGTGAAGAAAGTAAAAGCATCAATTCCTCAGGAAGAATGTGCTAAAAGTGTTATGGAACATGACTTGGCTTTGGGTGAGCTTCACATGGAAAGGTCACTTGGTGTGAAATGGTTCATTAGATCTGACAGCTTCCAGTTCAGAGTATTCGTTAAGGAACAACCACTCACTAGAAGAGGAATCCTGTCAACAGTGGCTTCTGTATATGACCCACTTGGCTTTGCAGCACCCTTCATTCTTGTTGGTAAGCAAATACTGCAACCGATGTGTCAAGATGAGGTGGGCTTATCTTGATGACCCTACGGAAAGCTCAAGTTCATAAAACTCAAACAAAAGAAGAAAGATCATTGCTTGATCGACTTCAGAAGTTTTCAGATTGGAAAAGAGTGGTAAAAGCTATTGCAAGATTTCAGAGATGTTCCAGGGAAATGTAAAGGTCAATGACATTGTCATTCTAAAAGATGACACAGCTCCACGCAGTCAGTGGAAGCTAGCGAAGGTAACAGAAGTGCACAATGGCACAGATGGCTGTGTAACAACAGTGAAGTTGTTGATCAGTGATTTGACACTGGATAAAAAGAGCAAACGTGTTTAAACTGACTTACCTTGAAAGGCCCATTCAGAAAATAGTTACCCTGATTGAAGCAGATTAAAAGCGTACCTTGTGTCTACCATTCTATGGGTCTGTTCATAAGATTTTTGAATAAAAGATATGTCACTAAGTTCACAAGAAAGTGTTTTTCATCATCAGTTAGGAACCTAGGTGTGCTATTTGATCGCAGTCTTTCCTTAGAAAGCCACATTTCTAGCATTTGTAAAACTGCATTTTTCCATCTCAAAAATATATCTTAATTACGGCCTATGCTCTCAATGTCAAATGCAGAAATGTTAATCCATGCATTTATGACCTCAAGGTTAGATTATTGTAATGCTTTATTGGGTGGTTGTTCTGCAGCAAGAGTTCTTACTAGAACCAGGAAGTATGACCATATTAGCCCGGTCCTGTCCACACTGCACTGGCTCCCTATCAAACATCGTATAGATTTTAAAATATTGCTTATTACTTATAAAGCCCTGAATGGTTTAGCACCTCAGTATTTGAATGAACTTCTTTTACATTATACTCCTCTACGTCCGCTACGTTCTCAAAACTCAGGCAATTTGATAATACCTAGAATATCAAAATCAACTGCGGGCGGCAGATCCTTTTCCTATTTGGCGCCTAAACTCTGGAATAACCTACCTAACATTGTTCGGGAGGCAGACACACTCTTGCAGTTTAAATCTAGATTAAAGACCCATCTCTTTAACCTGGCATACACATAACATACTAATATGCTTTTAATATCCAAATCCGTTAAAGGATTTTTAGGCTGCATTAATTAGGTAAACCGGAACCGGAAACACTTCACATAACACCCGATGTACTTGCTACATCATTAGAAGAATGGCATCTACGCTAATATTAGTCTGTTTCTCTCTTGTTCTGAGGTCACCGTAGCCACCAGATCCAGTCTGTGTCCAGATCAGAGGGTCACTGCAGTCACCCGGATCCAGTACGTATCCAGACCAGATGGTGGATCAGCACCTAGAAAGGACCTCTACATCCCTGAAAGACAGTGGAGACCAGGACAACTAGAGCCCCAGATACAGATCCCCTGTAAAGACCTTGTCTCAGAGGAGCACCCGGACAAGACCACAGGAAACAGATGATTCTTCTGCACAATCTGACTTTGCTGCAGCCTGGAATTGAACTACTGGTTTCGTCTGGTCAGAGGAGAACTGACCCCAACTGAGCCTGGTTTCTCCCAAGGTTTTTTTCTCCATTCTGTCACCGATGGAGTTTCGGTTCCTTGCCGCCGTCGCCTCTGGCTTGCTTAGTTGGGGTCACTTCATCTACAGTGATATCATTGACTTGATTGCAAATAAATGCACAGACACTATTTAAACTGAACAGAGATGACATCACTGAATTCAATGATGAACTGCCTTTAACTATCATTCTGCATCATTGACACACTGTTTTCCAAATTAATGTTGTTCAGTGCTTTGACGCAATGTATTTTGTTTAAAGCGCTATATAAATAAAGGTGACTTTGACAGGGCCAGGGAAGCGGTCAAGGTCAGTGTCCGTGTCAAGGCCAGGTACAGGGACATGGAAGTGGAAGAGGTCAGGGAAGAAGTCAACAGAAGGGTCAGGGATGTGGTCATTGAAGTGGACATGGGACTTTTGCTTAATGCTTACTGGAGATCTTTTCAATTCCGTGATAATCCTATGGCATGGTTTCCCCGTTTACTCAAACAGTGTTTTGAAAGCTTTTTGGTCTGCTGCACTTCAAATAAAAAAAAAGTTTGGTATTATTTGGCTGTTTCTCACAGTGCTTTTAAGTTCCTCTCCTTGAGACCTGGGTAGGGTTGCACCAGCCATTCGTAAGTTCTTAAATTAGAACGTTAAGACCACAAGGCTTTAATAACCACTAGCTAGTTTGTAACTAAAGCTAGACTATTTGGTTGCACCAGTTGTATGGATGGCAGGACGTAGTAATTTGTGAAGTAAAGCTTCGTTTCATAATGAGGTTTACCCTCATCCAAATTGAAACCCAACTATGTGAGCGGAACTGTTTAAATGCCATGAAGGTATTTTTTTTTTCATCCTTCTAACCACTCTTGCCTCCAGTATACAGTATTCCATTTAAAACTATACAGCATTTAAGATTCATTTATATGGCGTTCAGAAACTGTAAAGTATCAAATACTGAAAAATGTAAGATGTTTTTATATATATATATATATATATATTATACACATGACGTGTGCAACATTAAGCACACAGAGGTGTGCTGTAGATCTGTTCAAGATGTGTTAAAGAAACAAAATTATTCAGTGCTTTTAACCTATATTGGAGTGTAAATGACCGCAGCATCATATGCCTACAGCATTAAAGGCTGAAAATCGCATCTTAATACAGTTCACGACAACCATTACTTTTGACAAGGCGTTTCTGTAAATATCTAGTTTATACATGGAGTTACACTTCAACTAAGTGTAATGGTGCAACAACAAAATACGGCGTAAGATATAACTTCGAGCCTATTTGTCAAAACTAGGCTAAGTTGTAACTTGTGCACAGCTGGTGCATCTGGCCCTAGGACATTTAGCAAAGTACGCAGTGTTCCAAATTATGCAAGTGACTTACCAATAGGATTTCAGTACAAAAGTGTCCAATATATTATTATTTATTTTTTGTAAAGAGAACTGGTATCAATCTCAGGTAGGTTTGGTTAATAGTTTGCCAGGTCTTCTTCTGTAAATAGAAACTCTTAAAAAGGTTGTTACTTAAAGAGGTTGTTCCACATTAAGTAATTCACAGTTCTCATGGTGAGGAAGAAAGCTCTTTCTGAAGATAAAGATGAAACGATGCAATGTCTTGCAAAAAGCATCAAACAAATATTTAGCAAAAAGCAAAGATTATTGAACTGTCAAATGATTTATGAGTGACTTAGAGCACCGAAGATCTTGGTCAAATAAAGATTCAAGTAAAGCATCTGTCAGACAAATGAACTGTGTTGTAATGCCAGCTGTAAAAAAGCCACTGCTGAGCAGCAGACAGGTGTTTGAAGCTCCTGGAGTCTCAAGATCCTCTCCTTGCAGACTGACAGTTGTGTTTCAGTCACTGCTAACCAAACCTCACAGAGAGAAACCTGCCCAGTGGCGGTAGAAACACAAGAAGACTTGTTTTTAAGTAGTTTCAGTGTTTACCGAGAGGTCAATTGAAAGTATAGACGTGAAGTTGGACACTATCTGCTTCCTGTAGAGATTTTTGCATGCTATTTGCATTCTTAATCTCAGATTTAGTGAATAAAATGCAGTATTTGTCAAATATAGATGTTTTAGAGACGTTTTCATGAAGCAACAGAAACACTTCACGTACTGCAGCACCTGCACAAAAATGAACTTGACACGCATTTAAAAACAAATTAAATGATGCAGAGTTCAAAAATATATGCTATTTAACGTCCCCATGAAATAAAAATTGTTTTTTCGTGTAAGCATCAATATGTTAGTCTTAAGGTTATCAATAAGGCAGTGTGCTTCAAAAGCGACAAATTTGCATTTAGAAGATATAAGCATTTAAAGCTTGCAGCCTGTATTATTGATGCCCGAGACGGAGAGGATCCTATGCACCAGTCGGCATATATTCAAAACTTTTACAACTACACAGCCCCAGCATGATTAGGACCACTATTTCGTTTTACTGAGAGTTTTGTATTGAATCTAGGTGTAATCTATTAGACTGTGGCTGTCAAATGTGGCTTTACCGAGCTCAACGGCTCTGGCCCAAGTAAAGATGTAAACAAAATGTTATTGGCTATTTTAAAAAGGGGGTGGGGCTGCTCAATATATCCCGCCCTCTCTTCCTGTTTCAGTTGAAATTACGTCACCACATAAAATAATGCAATGTGTTTCAAGGCACATCAGGAGACTTTTAATATTTAACTAAGAGATTCTGTAAAAATGTATCTACATCTGATATGGTGCGCAGCCATTTTGCCTTCATTAAATTACTTTAATAATTTCTATATTATTATGAATAGGTGAAAGTATTTGTTAGTAACATTTTAATAACTCTTAGTATACTCTATAATTTAGTATAAAAATTCTAATTTAAACTCTTTATTAGTATTTCAATAGTTAAATCATTAAAAAAAAACAATTCTAAAAACAGGTTTAAAATCAATAACAAAAAATTCCTTAAAGTAGTATCTTTATTTCTAATAATTTAATAATGTATTGCAAACATTATTGTTAAAAATTTTACAGTTTTAATTTTAGTAATTTTTTATAATAATAATTGTTTACAGCAATACGTTATTGTAAACATTATTGTTAAATTGATTTATTCATAATTTTTAATAATGAAATCATTATAACTAAATAACTAAAATATCTTTTTAAAACTTATTTTAAAATAATTCATAATGAACATCTATCTATCATTAGCAGCTGATCCAGTCAACAGGGTTGTATGATAAAGCCCGATAACGACAGAGAAAGAGAAAGAGAGATTTGTAAACTGGAGTGTGTTTTTGTGGTGGCTCTCTGGAGATCTCCGAAAGCTCTGATTAAGACACACACAGGCTCAAATTGAGCCATCGATGCTTTTCCACAGCTGGACCCAAACACCCACTGTGGCCCACTTCACAGGCCAAAATCAAGCCTCCCAAACCTTCAGTGAGCCTGATGGCAAAGAGTGAGGGATGAATTTACGCACACTTTTAATGGGATGAAATGAATCTTCGGCTGATGGTTGAGGCACGAAGAGAGAAAGAGAATGAGCAGATCCTCGGGCGAGAGAAGACTGTCAATCTGTTCTGACGTAGAAAGACCTTTACTGAGACGAGAAAATGGCAGAGTGGAAATACTAGACCAGAAGCGAGGGGAGAAAAATGACATTTTCATTATTCCTTTCTTCTGCACAGAGAGAGAAAAAAAATGCAGGGAATCAGACAGAAACAGCCGAGATCATTCAGGTTCAGGAACATCTAGCTGTGTGTCGATTAGTGGTGACAAAAGCAGCAGAACCCATTGATTTTCAGTGAGAGATGGAGATGTGAGTGATGGGACAGAGTTTAACTTCATGCAAACCAGCAGCGGCTCGTCACTAATCAGAGACTCTGTTCGGTGTGATGAACACAGGGCTGATCTGTGACTGATTTCACTGTGGGAACAACCACACACACCCTACACCCTGACGAACGAGCCGGGCGTTAATCACGCGCCAGAGGAACACATTAAAGTGCTGAACACCCGACTCTAATCGGGATTCAGGCCGCCGTCGAGCTGTAGTTTTCCAGCTGAAGAGAGTCGAGTGATGATAAGAGCTCGCGGCGGGGTGATGATAAGAGTTAGAGCGGTGCATTATGGGAGAAGAGCGGCGGCGTGGAGGGTCATTAGGGCATCTGCGCTCGTGGTGGGCGGACGGGAAGATCCACTCATACTCACACTCTTTTTGGCTCTTTCTCAGATTCTTGAGAAGCTAATTAACATGACACACACACACACACACACACACACACACACACACACACACGCTGTTCTTATATCAGAAACACACTGACACTCGTGAACAGCAGCACTAGACTATATATCATATGCATTTGTTTACTTCTGCAATATGTTGATTTTATTCAATAGTTTAAGAATCAAGAAGTCCACATTGTGTTTAAGACATAATATTGTCTGTTTTTGATCAGTTTCTCTAGTCTCAATAGAACTGATGTGTGTGTCTGATCGACACACAGCGCTGATTCGTTACTGGATCAATCCAAGGTTTTGAAGCAATCGAGTAAGTCATTGATTCACTCGTAAAGACTCTTCTGAAGGAATCAATTGAGTGAATGATTCAATGACTCACTCATTAAGACAGTGACTCCCTGCCACATACTGACACTTTTACTTTCATATTTAAAATCAGCTACTTTTTTTGAAATGTCACATTTAATACAATAATGACTTTAACTGAGATTTTCAGGTGTATTTAAGCTGCAGTAGGTAACTTTTGTAAATATATATTTTTTACATATTTATTAAACCTGTCATTATGTCCTGACAGTAGAATATGAGACAGATAATCCTCCTCTGGCTCCTCCCAGTGTCCTATTGCCATTTGCAGAAACTCCATCGCTCCCGGTAAAAAACAACCAATCAGAGCTGCGGTCCGTAACTTTGTTTGTGTTCAAAATGTAGAAAAATGTATATAATAAGTGAGTACACCATGAATCCATTTTCCAAACCGTGTTTTTGGCTTGTCCTGAATCACTAGGGTGCACCTATAATAAGTGTTTATATCCTGACTATTTTAGATTGCTTCGGGGGTACCGCGGCGGAGTAACCCAGTACCTTTGTGATTCTTCATAGACATAAACAGAGAGAAGTAGTTCCGGCTACGATGTTCTTCCGCAAGACGTAAGCAGTTCTGTTTATTAACCGCTAGAGCGTCAAAAGTGCCCTACCGCAGCTTTAAGGCAAAACAAAGAGAACAAGAGATGTCTCTGTGTTTGGCTCTGAAACGTGTCACGTTATGGCAGTATAACTGAGCTGAGAGCTGGTTCGTGTTGAGGCCAGTACACAAGGTGTTTGTGTCTCTGTTCAGAGAGGATCAAGTCAAGTGGGCGACCCATGATAAAGATCCGATCACACACAGCAGCTCCTCGTCCTCAGTGAATGAGAGACGGTAATGAGAGTCACGGGGGGCAGATGAGAAACAGCACAGCAACACATTCAGTCTGAAGAAATCCCCCACACGCACATTAACTGAGGAACCCGGCATTAAGAGTTTCACATATGCAAATCACACGCTCAAAAGTGACCCGTGTGAGAGTTCATCTGTAAATCACACACAGTCTGACCTCAGACATCAGCTCAACTTGAGTTATACTGATCATTATGATAAGAGCTACACAGAATGAGTAAACCTAAAGTTTCTGGATGATTTAAGAGTCCTTCTCTGGTGTTCTGTACACGAGGATTATTTCTGAGCCTCATGAATTTATAATTAAGAGATATTTTTACAGTGCTGGCTTATGGGACACGTCTGATCTAAATACGTGCTTCAGATTTCACCAAGACTTTCCAAAATAAGTCCAACCACAGATCTGATATCAGTCGGTTTATTCACATTTCAGCACATTTGACTCATACAGCTGACCAAACATGAGCGATCAAACACATCTCTAAACTACTACACTTATTCATAAACCAGTGAAACGGCAGAAGTCTGTTCCACCTTGGTTTTCTTCTGAACAAATGATATTCTTCATTGTGATGATGTACATGTGTGTGATTGCTTCGCACAGAGCATCGTCGTATATTGCACACAATCAGACGAATCTAGCATGTGTGGAAATAAAGTAGTCATATAATGTAATATGGTAACACAATTTAAATATACAGTACACTTACATCAATTTCTCAATCATGTGAACAGATTGAAGTGACTGAAACAGGATTCTCTTAGAAATGTTTCCAGAGTTAGTTTGGTCATTCAGGGATATATTATAAACACTGTGTTACACATGTGATTGTGTTTCTATAGAGTTACGATAACGCCATCGCTGTCCTGTGACATCACTCACCCTTTGACCTTTACACTATAAATGTTGCTAGAGGTCACCTCTGACGCTGACCTGAGAATAATGGGTGTGTCTGTCAGTCAAACCCAGGCGTGGATGTCCCGCTTCCAGCCCAAGCCCCGCCCTTGGTAACGAGCCGCTGTGATTGGCTGAAAATATAAGAGAAGGTGGAGCCGCCTGAGAATAGCGCAGAACGTCGCCGCAGCAACCACCACGAGCGGAGACATCATGACAAAGCCCAGGATGATGAGGGCAGAGCAACTGTTGTCGTCAAGGTAACGGCAAAGAGCAGCCTGAGAAGCCACAACCTGTAGAAACAGAACCTGAACATCACAATATTGTGTGTCTGTGGGCACATCTGTGTATTTGTGGGTGTATACATGCATTAGTGGGTGTATGCATGTGTTTGCGGGTGAATCCATGTGTTTGTGGAGGTATGCGTGTTTTGTGGGTGTATGCATGCATAAGTGGGTGTATGCATGTGTTTGCGGGTGAATCCATGTGTTTGTGGAGGTATGCGTGTTTTGTGGGTGTATGCATGCACTAGTGGGTGTATGAATGTGTTTGCGGGTGAATCCATGTGTTTGTGGAGGTATGCGTGTTTTGTGGGTGTATGCATGCATAAGTGGGTGTATGCATGTGTTTGCGGGTGAATCCATGTGTTTGTGGAGGTATGCGTGTTTTGTGGGTGTATGCATGCACTAGTGGGTGTATGAATGTGTTTGCGGGTGAATCCATGTGTTTGTGGAGGTATGCGTGTTTTGTGGGTGTATGCATGCATAAGTGGGTGTATGCATGTGTTTGCGGGTGAATCCATGTGTTTGTGGAGGTATGCGTGTTTTGTGGGTGTATGCATGCATAAGTGGGTGTATGCATGTGTTTGCGGGTGAATCCATGTGTTTGTGGAGGTATGCGTGTTTTGTGGGTGTATGCATGCATAAGTGGGTGTATGAATGTGTTTGCGGGTGAATCCATGTGTTTGTGGAGGTATGCGTGTTTTGTGGGTGTATGCATGCATTAGTGGGTGTATGCATGTGTTTGCGGGTGAATCCATGTGTTTGTGGAGGTATGCGTGTTTTGTGGGTGTATGCATGCATTAGTGGGTGTATGCATGTGTTTGCGGGTGAATCCATGTGTTTGTGGAGGTATGCGTGTTTTGTGGGTGTATGCATGCATTAGTGGGTGTATCAATCCATGTGTTTGTGGAGGTATGTGTGTTTTGTGGGTGTATGCATGCATTAGTGGGTGTATCAATCCATGTGTTTGTGGAGGTATGCGTGTTTTGTGGGTGTATGCATGCATTAGTGGGTGTATGAATGTGTTTGCCGGTGAATCCATGTGTTTGTGGAGGTATGCATGTTTTGTGGGTGTATGCATGCATTAGTGGGTGTATCAATCCATGTGTTTGTGGAGGTATGTGTGTTTTGTGACCGTATGGGTGTGTTTATGGGCATATCTACCCGTGAATGGCACAGGAAGCCGGCGTACAGCAGCAGGGCGGTGGGCAGCAGGATGAGGCTGAAGATCAGGAGCATCAGCAGCACACACCCCAGCAGCAGCAGGACGTTCCACAGCAGCAGCAGCAGCGTCCACAGCACACACCCACAGTGACCCCGCCGGGCCCCCCAGACCCCACCATCACACTGAGCCGGAGGAGGAGGCAGCATCCGGATCCCATCATCCACATCAAAGTCTTCATCACCTCCACCATCATCTAAAAGCACTGTCATTCCACACATCCTAAACAAACACATTCTACATTTAATATAGCATATAATATGATATATTTCATATTTTATATATATATCCAGTACCTATATAACAAACAAAAATCAATTTTAATTTACACTTACAGTATATCAGTTTTCAAGTATGATTTCTGACTGTTCACACTGTAGACTTTTGAAAGTGATGAAATGTGATTTTTTTTTGTTTGTTTTTTTTGTCTGGTGTTCATGATGTTACATAAACGTCATGGCCTTGATAATGGATCAGCGATCTGACTGTTCATAAATACACATTTTAATCACATATTAATGTGGCTTAGATTGAAGATTTTGATTTGATTTGATGAGATTTCTTTGCAGATGGTAAACAACTAAATATATATGAGTCAGATACATCAATAAATATGACAATAAAGCTGTTAAATGCCTGCAGAGGAAAGATGAATATCAGATATAAAATAAAAACCCTTTCATAAAACACATTCAAACAAAAGAGGAAGAGAGACAGATGGAGAGGGAATAGCCTGAGGTGCTTTTAGGTTTATGGAAATGAAGATGATTATAGTGAACTGAATGTTCTGTTTCATCTTCCTGACACACAAACACAATACAACATAACACAAATACATAATTCATATATCTTTTCCGAGTCTAACTTCAGGGCATTACCTCACTAAACAATATAAAAGTCAATATGAGATCAGAACAAAATCTGTCTTTACAATTAACCTAGGTTTTATTGTAGTAATTGTGTAATCTTGTTTTTTGGTGTATTGATTACCATTTTTATTATCAATTACTACAAATACCATGGTTAAACTATGGTTAGTAAAGCAAAACCATGGTTACTTGTGATTACCATGGGTTAACTAACCAAGTTTTTTTTTTTTTTTTTTTTTTTTTTTGTGGTTGGTTAATTTTTGATTAAGGACAATTCACTGATTTCACTACTGTAAACACTTGCAGCTTTTTGGTACTATAACCTGTCGGTGTTTTCTATAATCGTGAAACGTGTCGAGATTCATTGATTGATGGGTCGATTATCTTCACACTGTAATCAGAGCAGAACTGAATAAACGCGAGTGAACAGTCCGTGTCAGTTTTCAACCGTTACTGAACCAGTCTGCATTTTCGCGCGCTTCACTTAAGTTAAACGGCTTTTTGGCGCGTTCCGAGTTAACGGCATTTCTGGGGCTCGCGAACTACTGAGACGCAGCCTTGGTCTGTTTAGATCTTAACACCCTCTGGGTCCGTGTGGTCGGAATGAAACAGGAATCAGTGTTAATAATCTATATTTCAATCGACAAAAACAAACACTTTTCAGGATTACAGGAAGAAGTTTTCAGTGTCTTACCTGCTGCAGCTGCGATGATTTTAT
This sequence comes from Carassius auratus, assembly GCF_003368295.1. Lineage (NCBI taxonomy): Eukaryota > Metazoa > Chordata > Actinopteri > Cypriniformes > Cyprinidae > Carassius > Carassius auratus. The sequence goes on from NW_020524611.1 coordinate 28,608, forward strand.
TCCGTTATCCAGAAGATCCAAACATCACACTGAGAGAGAGAGGGAGAGAGAGACTGAGAGAGAGAGAAGGAGAGAGAGAAGGGCTGAGGTCTATATGAGGACATCGATCGAACTAAAAGCACTGAAAAGGTTCACATTTTCTTTCTTTTAAAGTTAAATGCAACACCCCTTATATTTACTATGGATACTAGTTTAAAATCATAATAAATTAATGTTATTTCATCAAACTCTGTGAGAAGCTTAAGCTAATTTTCTCTCAGTTTGTTGAATTTAACATTTTCCTGACAGAGGTGTCTAATATCAATATTAAGCTCTACCATAGAGTATTAGGTGGTACTGTTTGGTAAACTGTGGTAAATTCTGACAATCATGCTGGTTTACAGGTCTGTTCATCATTCTAATCATTTGATTATTTAATTAAGGCTTTAGTTTAACTCAAAGGAAACAAAATAAACTGGAAGACAAAACCAGATGAAGACTCTCTGCGCCTTCACAAGAGCGTAATTATCAGAAATTCAGGATTTTCTGAGTCGTGACTTTCTAAGTTGGCTGTGTGGCATCTAATTGCTAATGGTGGAAGCTAATTAGAGCTGATCACAAGTCACCAAGTACAGTTTAGTTATATGGTTGAAGAAGCTTGCCTGGAAATGTACCTCATTAGATGTTTTTTCTAAGCTAGCCTAGCTAACAGACTATAGGCTAATAAGCAAAAAGTGGAAAATGTGTCAATGTTTTTTCAAAATATTTTTCATCAAGAATTCTTGTGTAATAAAATATATTACAACATTTTGCTGTAAACAGAGAACCGAAGCATAATTTTGGCTTTCGGCACAATCTCTTTCACTGACTTGATTAATCACAGATGAGTTGATAATGAAATTGATGAGCTCCATCCCTTCCCAGAGGCCTGTGCTAGAGAGATAAGAGACACATCCGCTCAGCTCATCAGGGATGGACAGATAAAGCATGATGGCTAATTAAATCATTCAATTGAAACAGATCTATTGAGTAATGTTAAAAAGAAAAGCAGGGCAGACAGAAAAAGACAAAACTAGGTGAGTAGTAATATTCAAAAAACACTCAGAAACATAGAGGAAACACACATGCTCACAGCGCCACCTGCTGGTCAACCTTTGTGGTCATGACACCATTCAGCAGTCTGACTTGTGTTTTAAACAATACTATAATATAATGTATAAAAATTCACAAATGCTTGTGTGAAGACATCAAAATGAACACAACAGAAGTCAAAGGAAACTCTTCATAATTAAATGTGTGTTTCTCCTGTAGCTTCCTTCTATATGTGGATCTGAAAGTGTCCCATTTCTCTTCTGGACCCAAATAGACTGAATGGGTGTCACGTGACCTGCGGAACAAGACTTTCAGGACACACACACACACACGCACACACACACACACACACACACACACAGGTCTCCAGCGATAATCATAGACTGTCCCCGATGGTTACCATGGCAAACACATTCATGGACCACTTGACGTCCATATAGCCTTTTCATCTGAAAATCACTGTACTGATGAAAGACAGACAGATGCTGCTCTAGTTCACAGAACACACGGCGAAGATGACCCGCAACAATTACTAAGAAATATACATCTGTTATTCCTCACAAAAGCACTTATCTCGCCACTTATCTCGTCTTGCTCATTAATGGATGGCTTCCCACAAAGCTGCTGTGAAATCACATGTATAGTAAAGGGTTTATAAATAATACAGAAGCAGCTCCATTTCTAAAGTCAACATAGACAGCACACTGCTAAGGAAGCATCATAGTTAAAGGAACACTCCACTTTTTCTGAAAATAGCCTCATTTTCCAACAGGTTAGTTTTACTCCATTCAGCCGATCTCAGAGTCTGGCGGTAGCATTTTTAGCTTAGCTTAGCATAGATAATGAATTCTGATTAGACCGTTAGCATTTCGCTCAATCTCGCTGTAACTACAGAAGAGACTAGCTTTAGATAGGAGAAATATAGAATCTCTTTGGTCATTTTTGAGCGAGATGCTAACAGTCTACTCAGATTCATGATCATTCTATGCTAGTCTATGCTAAACTAAGCTAAATGGATTGGAAAATGGTAAAACTCAACTGTTTAACTCAAGGGGAGTTGGAAAATTAGCCTATTTTCAGAAAAAAAGTGGATTGTTCCTTTGAAACTTACATGATTTAGAACACTCTAGCTGGGGAATACGTTTTTGTAATCCTATTTAAGCATAAATAAGCCTATTCATAAAAAATTTGGAAAAAATATAGTAAATATAGTCATTTTTAATTAAGAGATTGTATTGTATTTGCATATATTTGCATTTTATTTTATAAGCAGTCTTGTGAATTATAATGTGCATTAGCTGAAATGAGGAAGGATGCAGAAAGTTGCTGCTTACATTTTGTTCAGGAGCGTCTAAAATGTTCCCTACATAGACAGCCTATGATGTTTAGAGACAGATATGCAACTGAATAGATTAAAAAAACAAATAATCAGACATAAAGGTGATTTCACATTTTATTGTGATTAAACAATATTATATATGTGACACACAGTCTGACTGTACGTGTTCCAGTAGGCTACATTACAGATATAGGCCTATAGATCTGGACGTGAGTGAATGCATCAGTAATATATAGTTGAGTTTGTGAGTGTGTGCGCATTTATTCACAGAGCTGACTGAAGCTTCAGTGACCGTGATAAAGTGTTGATTAGTGTTGTGATCTCTATGTGAAAAAGTGCTTTAGACAGACAGAGAGAGAGACAGTGTAAGAAAGTGTAAGTATGCGCGCGCATCACCCCGCCTCAGGCGTGTGTATGTCAGAATGCGCGTGGGCGTGCATGTGAGCGTGCTGCGTGTGTGTAGCGTCTGGCAGCGACGGCGTCTCCAGCGCTCCCTCTGAAGGGTACAGCTGCAGCAGCGCCCCCTCCTGGCTGCTCTCTTTACTGCACGACTGGCAGCTGCAGTGAAGGATGCGCTCCACTAGCTTATCCACACGCGGGGCTTCATCGCTGCCGGCACAGTCCAGAGTCACCTGTAAACACACACGGTTTGATTTGACTTCAATACTGTTCACTAACATGCTTGCGACAATCTATTCAATGCCAAAAGAAGCAATTGGCAGCAATATAGAAACCAGAGGAAATTCATTTCGGTGAAAATTGTAGATCTGAGATTTTCCATATGAGCTTCAGCGATGCATTATGCAACTCTAGCTGTGTTACCATTACCCTTTAAATTGTGCAAATTGAAATTGCCAAATGAAAATACGGCCAATGCTAACATGTAAATTTTGCAAAAATATTTTTACTCTCACATGAAGTGGTTTTTCAGTCAATTCGAAAAAGGAATATTTTACGCTGCATTGTCAGAAGCGGCTCTGTCAAGTGTGGTGGCTGCTATATGCATAAACCTACCAACTTCGGTTATCACAAGAGAAAAAAAATGCATAACATTGGTTCATGCAAATGCTGCCATTTCGCAATAGTTTTTAATCAACATTTATAAAATATCACAATAGTTTTTTGCAAATCTGTCATGGAAACCCAGCTACTGTTCACTAACATGCTGCGACGCAGTAATGCAACAATCTTTTCCACATTAAAGGCAACAATTTTCGGCAACAGAGCAACCAGATGACATTCATGTTGGTGAAAGCTGGAGGTTTGAGGGAAACGTGAGCTTCGATGCAGCGATGCATTATGCAACCAGAGGTCACACATGGGCTGTAATGCCTCTTGAAAACTTGCTGCAAATACTGTGACAAAATGCTTGTGATGTTCCTCATTTGTAAGTCACTTTGGATAAAAGCATCTGCCAAATGAATATATGTAAATTAAATGCAAATGCGGAGAAAAACATGTCTATTTAACAAAGTTAAGAGTCCTTTTATGTTAATGTGCTGCTTGCAGAAAATACACTTTCAAGACTAATGTTTTTAACTGAATAATGCTTTATGGCAAAACATTGCCTGTTGGTAAAACTCAATATAAACCAACAACACACCTTTAAAAATCACAAACTCTCATGGAAAAAATGACATTCGGTGGCTGTGAAAGTACCCTGTACTCTTTTAAGGAGGAAATCTCAGTGGTCTTAAATTAAAGCCAAACATGTTCTGATTGGCTGTGGTTTTGTTTTTCTTGAAATTATGCTGGAAACCCGCATGGCGTCTGGTTAGGACACTGTGTAACGTTAGTCTACAGTTAGCGAGTGTCGGTAATGCGGGTCAGATCAGGTTGCTGTCACATTACTGCAGGTCTTTGTCAACACAAGCCCGAGTCTGTTTTATTTACCAAACGTGAACTGCTTTCTATTAAAGCCAGATTGTATAAAAGAACATAATAAGTAGCAGAGAGTGGCCCCTTTGAGTCAGCGGATAACGCTAGGAGAGGTCTCGCAAACAGAACATGATGTTTCTGAGTAAATATAGCAAAACCTTTTCAAGTCGAACTGAACCTCAACATTCTTTGTGCGTCACAAGGTTTAATTAGCATCAATACAACGATTGCCAGAGCTCAACGGGTGAGAAAGAGGGCAAACAAAGTGATTATTTTCATATGTTGATATCTCGCACACACTTCCCACGTGTTCCTCTGGCAAAATCGCCGGTGGTCAAACATTCCCGTCTTCTGCCAGGCAAAGCAAAATAAACTCCAACACTAGAGGGCAGCTGAGCAGCCAGAACTAAAGCCCACCACAAAATACTGTAAATACACAAAATCAACACACACTCACGCATGACAGTGAAAACACGGCGTGTTCTCTGCACAAGACAGATGAGTGTGTTTGTTGTCTTTCAACATGCCTCATAAAGAGTCACTCAAGCTTCACTGCGAGTCCATCAATCATTGTGCTGGAAGTTAAATAGGTATTGCGGTTTCCTTCCAGCTCTTGGTTGTTACAGCACACCACACGACAAGACACGCGGCATGCGGCTGGACACATTTATCACTCCGGCTGAAAGAGTAGCTGCACGGGTTCTCAAATGTTTTGAGAATGCACTATAATGCCAGGGAAGTCACACTCAAATCACTTGAATCACAGTATTACTGCAGTTTGACTAGTGCATATGTCAATTTGCATGCTGTATCTATCTATTGCAGCACAAATACTACAATTTGGACTCAGTACTTATGGAGTACCCATTACTGCAGCACAAATATGATGGGAATATTTATCACGTTTGCAATTTTCAAATTGCAGTTTTCAAAACTACAACTAAAGTGACAATTACGATGAAGTATTTGACCGGTTTTTACTATTGCAACACAAATATGGTAATTCAGTCAAAATATTTGTGGTTTACCATTTTCACAATGGCTACAAAAGTGTCAATTTGGATTATTTTTGTTCTTTTTTTGCATCACTATTGCTGCAAAAATGATATAATTTACTTGCAATATTTCTGCAGTTTACCATTTTCACAATTGCAACCAAAAAGACAAAATGGATGCAGTAGTTCTTCAGTTTTCACTACTGCAGCAGTAGTGTTAACATTTACTCAATATTTCCACAGTTTGCCATTTGCACAATTCGAGCAAAAGTGACTATTTAGATGCAGTACTTATGCAATTTTCACTATTGTAGCACAAATATGATAATTTTGATGCAGTCTTGTTTGAATTTTCTGTAATTTTCACAATAATCACCAATCCACTTTGAGCGTAAACTAAATGAGCCAATCCACATTGGCATGCGATTATTGCATCCAACTGCTGCTGATCACAGCGTGAGCATAAGTAGGCAGCAGGTGCAGCACATATTCAGCTTTTCACTTCAGAGCTGAGTGATCACATCGTTCTGCTCCTGACTACTCTACTGAGAGAAGAAGATTGAGCGAGTTCAGCGTGCTCTTTGAGAGCTCTTTGTGTTGCCTAGTACGGCACTTCAGTGGTTGTGGTTTCCCATGTTAAGTGGGTTGCATCATCAGGCTGCACTACCCGTTTGTGAATGAGTCATGGTCTCATTGAAGGAAGATGTTCATCTCGGAGTCGCGGGCCAAGTTCCTTTTCCTCAAAGGGGCGGAGCTCCATTTCCTTTGCCTCAATGTAGTTTTCGTCACGCCGGCAGTCATGCGGAGGGTTCCTTCAGGCAGTAGCACGGGCGGTCTGAGGGTAACGGTGATGGCAAACCCTCCAGGGAACCAACCCTCGGGGGCCCAACAATCCTCTTGCACTCCGCAACCAGTTGCCAATGGAACGTGCTGGGCCCTCTACAAGAAGCGTACCAGCAGTATCCTCTGGCGCTCCTCCCAACGACCGGATGTGAATCACTGCATTGAAGGGTGAGACGGAGCATTCTTGTGAGGAAAATTTGGCTGCACTGCTGTCCTCCGGGACTGTAGCAATGCTTGATTGATCTGGAAATAATGGCTATGCTTCCTTAAGCACTGAGGGACCTGCATGAGGGTGGTCGGGTTCCGGAAGTTTTAAAAAAGCTCTTAACCGCAGCTGATCTCGCTCTCCAAGCAACAAAGGTCACTGTGAATTCACTGGGTCATGTGATGGCCACACCTGTGGTCCAGGAGCATCACCACTGGTTGTGTCTGGTTCTCTGAGTTCCAGACTGGCCTTTTTTCGGTGACGCAGTTGAGAACATTGGCCATAGGCATTCCCCCCTTCGGCCTGGTGGGCAGCAGCTGTCTCCACCCGCCCCCCTGTGTCTGTGCCGCATCCGTAGCAGCCTCAAGCAAGCGGCGCCGTGGTACTGGGCATAGACAGGTGACCAAGAAAGAGAAGGATTGCTCCCCTACCTTCCCGGGAGGAGGGCCGGATGGGAATCTGGTTTCCAAAAATCTCAACAGGAGAGCGGTTTTCTCTGTCTCTGGGTCCCAAGAGTGCATGGAGAGTCAGCAAAACGATGAAGCAAATCAGCAGCAGGTGGTTCAAGAGTGTCGTCAAAGGCCCTACTCATGCACCCTCTTCAAACTGTGGAAGCAGGTAAGTGTTGCACTGCACACTCAGACCCCTCTTCAGGTCCCTATGTTCTTCCTCACTGCCCCACCACGGGTACTTTGATGGTCCTGCTGGTCCAGCTTGTGTGGTGTCTTGGTACTTGGCTCCCCTTTACCATCTTGCTGGACAATTGGACTCAGCTATGCGTTTCAGTTCACGTAACCCCACCCCAAAGTTCAGCGGCATCCGATAATTCTCCTGTCTTGCATGTGGAAAGGATGCAATAGAGCTGGTACCTCCAACTGATATGGAGCTGGGGTTTTACAGGCTCTACTTCATTATTCCCAAGAAAGGCAATGGGTTACAAAAGATCTTGGACCTGCGTGTCTTGAACCAGGCCCTTCACCGGTTACCATTCAAGATGTTTACACACGAATGCATCTTCGGGTGCATCTGTCCCTGAGATCGGTTGCATACTTTCATGGGTCAATCCTTCCGCAGCACAGACCATTGCTGCGTTTTGTGTCTGAAAGACAAGCCTATCAGTACGAGCTCCTGAGAAAAGGGCATTCACATTTACAACAACCTCGATGACTGACTTGTACTAGCTCAATCTCAGAATCAGTTGTGTGCACACAAGGACTTGATGCTTCCGCACCTCAGCCGGTTTGGCCTTCTGGTCAACTGGGAAAGGAGCAAACTCTCCTTGAAGAGGAATCTCTTTTCTCAGTACGTAGTTGTACTCTGTCAAACAGACAGCATGCTTCATGCAAGAATGTGCTCAGTTGGTGTTGAACTGCTTGAATACATTCAAGAGCAGGATGTGGTCCCACTGAAATAGTTTCAGAGGCTTCTTGGTCATATGGTATCTGCAGCGGCAGTCACGTCACTGTGGCAGCTTCATATGAGACCTCTTCAGCACTGGCTCCATGGTTGAGTCCCGAGGAGGCTGTGGCAATAGGTCACTCGCCAGGTCTGAGTTATACTGTCCTGCCACCAAACCTCCACCCCTTAGTCAGTCCAGGCAGGAACGCCCCTAGAACAGGTCTCCAGGCGTGCTGGGGTTCACACGGATGCTTCTACCACTGGCCTGGTCCTGCTCATGGCACCTTACTGGACCACTCGGACTTGGTTCCTGGAACTGATGCTCCTCATGACAACCCCTCTTTGGCAGATTCCTCTGAGGAAGGATCTACTGATGGGGCATAAACATCATGTCTGGTCCCTGGATGGGATGCAGAGGTTCTAGGTGACCTATCCCAAGAGTTAGTTAACACAACGGGGCTTCTACAACATTCCTGTCCTGAGTGGTACAGGTACATTTTCCCATTGTTATCCAGTACTACTGAGTGGTTAGTGTCATAGCAGCAGTAGCTGGTGTTCTTGTGGAAAGCCCTGGCATGTGCCTAAAAATAGTGGCGCAGGAGGCTTCCTCAGGACACTGGAAGGGAAGGGGCAGTACCTATGTCCCTTTGTTAGGGATCCCACTTCGTCGGTCATCAAACGTGACATTGAGAGTGACTGACTGAAAGGGAACATCTCGGTTACCTATTGTAACCCTTGTTCCCTGAAGGAGGGAATGAAGATGTCATGTCCCATTGCCACAGCTTCTGTACCTCTGCTGAGCGGCCGGGTCACCGGTTTGACTCTTCAGCGAATACCTGAATATGCATTGCACCTGCTACCTACTTATACTCACGCTTTGATCAGCAGCAGCTGGATGCAATAATCGCATGCCAATGTACATTGGCTCGTTTAGTTTACACTCAAAGTGCAGTAGTCTCTCTAAGCGAGATCCCAGTTCGTCGGTCATCCGACGTGACGTCTCCATTCCCTCCCTCAGGGAACGAGGGTTACAATACGTAACCGAGACGATTTCACAACTGCATCAAAAGTGACCATTTGGATGCAGTTTTCACTACTACAACACAAATATTATGATGTATTTATAATATTTCTAGAGTTTTCACTACTGCAGCTAAAGCATGGCAGTTTGAACACAATATATCTGACACTTTCACTGCTGCAGTATACTGTATGCAGTCCAAAGGAACATGTCGTATTGGTGTGAACATTTTAGAGTCCAGCTCATAAAAGTGTTTGTAGTTCACTCAGTGAGATTAATGGTGACACACTCACCACCTCCCACTGTGTCTGCGCTGGCATGCAGGAGTCACAATGGACCAGAGACTCGGTGGATTGTGGGAAGGTGTTGGGCACACTGTAGCTGAAACACTGACCCAGACAGGCCCTGAAAAACACAACACAACACTGTTAGGACCATCTACAACATATGATAATAGATGCGCAGCTCAAGTATGGCAATATTTAATAGCTGAATGTTTATTTTGGTCAAACGAACACAGATAAACATTCAAGAATTCCCCAATCTGGACAACAGTGTGTGTGTGTGACCTGTTTTGGATGGATCGTGGCGTGCAGCCCGTGTGTCCGACGATCTGCGTGATGTTTTTGGCTTCACACCAGGCACTCTTGTCAGGGAAGAGTGCGAGGCGGTTGATGTGAGCGTGAGGAGCCGCGCCGCAGAACTCAAGCAGCAAACACGCCAACAGAACGCGCAGCCACATCGCCAAACCTGAAAAGACTGCAAATCATTGGAAATCAGAGTTAAGAAGAATGCATCTGCTGTTTTTCTAAACCACATATTTCTTGTTTTATTAGAGCAGTTCCCTCTGCTGAATGTTCTGGCCGGTTTCGCACCGATGGAGAGTAATCAACTCTTCACATGGCCAGAAACTGGCTCACAATCACAGAACGAGGCACAAGAACAATGTAGTTCACTCGGTCCAGAACACCAGAGAGAGAGAGAGACAGGCAGAGAGAGAGACAGACAGAGTCTGATACCACCTGACTCTAATAAAGCATGCGTCTTAAAAGCCTCCTCTGTTTTATGCCAAAGCGAACAGACGCAGTTTAAACAGCATGTCCACAAGAAACCAAAAGACCAAAAAAAAACACTACCAACAGATCTAATGTTACATTTCAAAGAGAAACAGAAAGAGAGAGAGACAGACACAAATAGTCTCTTTTGGTTTTGTGACATTAAAACTACTTCTTAACTTAAACTTCAAGAACAAGAAATGCTGATTACCAACCAATTAAACAGAGTCAAACAAACACTTCAGCAGAGTTCAATGAGGAGATCGGAGTCAGACTCACGGTTTCTCGAGCGTCTCTGTGTCTGGTGTCCCGCTGACGGATCTCATATGGTGATTAACGGACAAATCGCCCTGTTATGACCTGCTGGAGTTAAACAATTACATCACCAACACACACACACAGTCAAAAGAAATGCAATGAGTCGCTCCGTGTCTCTAACACACAGCCAGCGGAGCCGTTCACTGCGTCTGCCCAGCGCCGAGTGTGTGTGTGTGTGTGTTTTGGGGGCGGGTCAGACATGAGGTGTGTGTGTGTGTGTGTGTGTGTGTGTAGGCGGGCAGATGATGATGCTGGTGGATTTGGCAGGTCAGAATCTCCTGCAATCTGATCTGAATCTTCACCAGCATCCAGAACAAACTCAAACTCTCAGTATGTGATCCCTGTCTCGTGGTCTTACAGTGATCTGAGCGTCCGCTAGGACAGAAACCACCATGTTTCTACCGTCTGATACCATCACGGCACTTGATAAAGGAGGCCAACACTGAGTTTCAAATGGAATTATAACTTAAGACATGTTTTTCACACTTTCTATCTTCAGTGGAACACAAAAGGAGATGTTTATCCAAATGGTCATGCTGCACTTTTCCACTCAAAGTTGCTGAACTGCTAAAAATGACAAAAAAGGAGTGCTTTATACAATAAATAATCATTTCGTATCAGCTTTTCACAGTAAAAAGGCAGTGTCTAAGATTTAATAATTTTAGTTCTAACTGGAACTTCACAATAATGTAGCATTGTTAAATTAAATTACTCAGTGACTTCATTTGATAGTTTCATGTTTAGTTCAATTTGATCAATTTTACTGAATATGAATAGTTTTTAAAGCATCAGAAAGCTCTTCAGATCGTAACAGTCTTCTGAAGAATGGTCCACTAGATTCTTAAAAGAATGCATTTTTGCGTTTACAAATGCAACATCCAAGCCAGTGTAATAATAATAAAAACATGCAAGGTTTAGAGATGTTTCTAAACCATTCGTTTTTCATTCTGAGCCTATGGTGTTGCCTGAGAACATTGGGTTATAAAGTTGTTTTTGGTTTATTCTGCATGGTTTTATTTCTGATATTATTTTAATTGTTTATAAACAGTACAGCACTTTGTACAACACTTGTTGTTTCCAAATGTGCTTTATAAATAAACATGAACTTAAAAACAAGCACATCTTAATTGTGATTAATTTGTGAGGAACGGAGAGCAAATCATCATCACATTACTTCAGAACAACTGAAATGTAACACACGAGTGGTTTTACCTTTCACTTTCACTCTATGTGCAAGAGCAGCATGAACATGTGGCTAAATATCTTCCGC